>NC_063199.1:35237901-35320401 GCF_017589495.1 Alosa alosa | reverse complement strand
AGGACATGGCAAGACACTTTCTTACTAAAACATACAGACAAGCGTGCACACACACACACGTGCGCGCACACACACACACAGTTCTTGTTCAGGAATTCTTTTTTGTAGAGTTTCAGATCAGCATATTGGTGGCATGCAAGAGTTTCACATGTTATGATACATTGAAGACAGTCATTCAGTCATGGATTTGAGCCATTATGTGGATTTTAACCACAGAATCCCAATTCTCAAACATCCCCACTAATCATTTCCTTAGCTGTCTTCCTGTCTGTGGGGCTGCTTAGTGTTCACATCAAACTAGCTGCACTGACAAAAGCACACTACTCCCAAAGCACACTACTCCCAAAGTCCATGTTTCAGGGAGGAAATCTGTAGGGAAGCACAGCTGCAGTGACTGACACGCTTTCTGACACAAAGGCACTGACACGCTTTCTGACACAAAGGCACTGACACGCTTTCTCGAAGGCACTGACACGCTTTCTGACACGAAGGCACTGACACGCTTTCTGACTCGAAGGCACTGACACGCTTTCTGACACGAAGGCACTGACACGCTTTCTCGAAGGCACTGACAGGCCAAAGCCATCATGACTGTCTACCTCTGTGTGAATGCAGTGCAGGTTTTATGAGGGGGATTTTGTCTGCACTGCAATGCTCTGCTTGTGGCTCCACTTTACTGTACTGTAAACAGAGCACTCAGGGGAAGAGGTTTTGTCTAAGAGGCAGGAGGATGGTTTGTTTAACTTGCAGTTTGTTTAGCTTCATGGCCCATTATTAGGATAGTAAACTTCCTAGCGGCGTTGGTATGCTCTGTATGTCTTCCCATTGAAATGGCTGCCAAAACAACAAGCGTGTTAAGAAATGGCCTCAACCTGTTCCCACGAGAATCACCAGAGAAGTGACCGGAAGGCCCCAGCGTGGCGGAAATCCATCATCTTAGCGCCTGGAATGCTCAAAGATGTTTCATTTGCCCTCCTTGCCATGACCAGCAGCATGCAACCCGACAGCATCCGCAAACTGTCTAGAATTCCAGCCTCCGGCAATCGTGTGAAGAATTTCGCTTCACCAAGACAATCGACGCCGTATGAATGTTTCAAAGCCGCAACCCGATTCCCAGAGTGCCCCTCTCCACAAAGTCTAGGTATGTTTGGCTTGAGGGGGTGGGGCTGTGTGGGGGGTGGGGCTGTGTGAGCCACAAGGCTCCAAGTCTCTGTTCGGACCTGCAAGAATTTACTGGCAAGCAGCTGTTCGTGGCTCCACCATGTCAGGGTTTGGTAGAATCCTAGCCGACCGTGTCTGCCTGAATAGGTGCCAGTGCTTGGATGGACTTTGCTCCATCTTCACACACAATAGATAAAAAAGCCCTGTTAGCCAGTTTTTTATAGCAGTCTCCTAACCCCTCTCCCTGCAAACAGGGCGTGCCTGTGGGAATACCACACATTCCAGGTCGGCAATAAACACAAATTGTGGTGGGGATAAAGTTCTGATCTGTTGAGTGATACCTGGGCAGCTGAAAGGCATGGATTAGACCAGTTTCGGTGGCACCTCGAGTAGGCGCTTAGGGACTCATGTGACTTCATTCAGCAGAAAGCCAACAATGTCATATAAAGATTTCATTTTTCAAAACAATGAGAGATTGTTATTGAATCACTCACAGCTGCCTGGGCTCACAGGCGTGTACATATTTCTCTTTCAAATGCCAGAGGGGTCTGCATGAGGTCCCTAAAATGGCCGTTATTATCTATGTTTTAGAATGAGGCTCAACTGGAGCATGGGGCCTTTGCTGATGTGTTATCAGATAAACAGGTGAAGACTGGAGCTGTCATCATTCACTACTAATATCTATTTTGAGAAAATGGAAAACGGAGTTTCAATGACTTTGGTGCTTTTCTGCGGAAGTAGCTATGTCTAATGAAAGCACTGTACCGCAAAAGTGACATCTACAGTTATTGAGCCTTTTCTGTGGTAATACAATTAATTGCAACCACATCCAGCATATAGACCATCCAGTAATCACATCCAGCATATGGACTATACAGCAATCACATCCAGCATATGGACCATCCAGCAGTCACATCCAACAATCACATCCAACATATGGACCATCCAGCAATCACATCCAACATATGGACCATCCAGCAATCACATCCAGCATATGGACTATACAGCAATAACATCCAGCATATGGACCATCCAGCAATCACATCCAACATATGGACCATATGCATGGACCATCCAGCAATCACATCCAACATATGGACCATCCAGCAGTCACATCCAGCAATCACATCCAACATATGGACCATCCAGCAGTCACATCCAGCAATCACATCCAACATATGGACCATATGCATGGACCATCCAGCAATCACATCCAACATATGGACCATATGCATGGACCATACAGCAATCACATCCAACATATGGACCATCCAGCAGTCACATCCAGCAATCACATCCAACATATGGACCATATGCATGGACCATACAGCAATCACATCCAACATATGGACCATATGCATGGACCATACAGCAGTCACATCCAACATATGGACCATATGCATGGACCATACAGCAGTCACATCCAACATATGGACCATATGCATGGACCATACAGCAATCACATCCAACATATGGACCATATGCATGGACCATACAGCAATCACATCCAACATATGGACCATATGCATGGACCATACAGCAGTCACATCCAGCAATCACATCCAACATATGGACCATACAGCAATCACATCCAGCATATGGACCATCCAGCAATCACATCCAACATATGGACCATATGCATGGACCATACAGCAGTCACATCCAACATATGGACCATCCAGCAGTCACATCCAACATATGGACCATATGCATGGACCATACAGCAGTCACATCCAACATATGGACCATACAGCAGTCACATCCAACATATGGACCATCCAGCAGTCACATCCAACATATGGACCATCCAGCAGATCTTAAGAGTCTCCACTTGCCATTCTTTCTACTCCGCATTGTTTTCAGATGACCTTACAACAAACTAAAGGTACTGTATACTCTAGAGGTACACTATACTGTACTTACCTATAATGTTAATAATCCATGACATCTGTGCATGATGGGCTCTTTGGTTAAGCATATAACGTCCTGCTGAGCTATTGTCAAGTGCTCATGAATACCAGCATTCACAGCTGGGGTGAATATTTTGTCATTTTCCTGTTTGATGTTGTGAGTGTTTCAAACACTTCTGAATATAGTTTGGGCTAGTGCTGGCAGATTTTATGTTTTTGTTGTTTGACAGGACTGCAATGTCTGTTTCAATACAATAATGTATCACAACAGGGATATCATCTGCATTCACATAAACTTTATTCTGTAATACGGCACATTTTAAAAGGGAGCAATTATGCTTGACCCAGTTTCACCCACTGATGGGATGTCCCCACACACAAAAAAACATATTTCATATTTCATGCTCAAACAACCCTCAGTGCAGCCTGTGAGTGTGGAATAAATTCTGTCACAAAAACAAATGAATGGACTTGACCAGAGTCCAGAGAATTCCACTGGTAAGTAGCCCAGGGACGCAGCTCATTAAACTAAAACACTGGACCAATTAATCCCAATGAAACGGCCCAATGGGCTCCCCGTGGGGTGCCCTGAGTGTGATGGTCATTTGTCCTCTGTGTGACCCCTGGGACTCTCCTATGGTGTGAGAACCGTAATCATACTCGCCACCTCCAGGGACGAAGGTGCAGGACAGCGAGGAGGCAGGAGGGCCGAGCACCATCCACAGCCTCTCCACCCCTGGCACCATCCACAGCCTCTCCACCGCTGGCATGCCTGTACTTGACCTCGGAGCTCTTGGGCCCGGAGCTAAAAATAACATCTTAGCTCAATGGTGAGTTTTATACGACAGGACGGAAATCTGGATCCTTTTCAAATGCGTCTCGGTTTCCATATAGGCCGATGTTTGGAATGCAACAGAGAGCGCCTTTGTCTCATGTGAGGCCAAGGGAGAAGTAACATGTGGAAGTGGTAGCCGTCTCATCCCAAAGGTATGCTTTTCTGCCGGAGCACTGTAGCTCTGAGACACTTTCACTTCGGAGCGCCTAATAGGTGCCAGATTGCCAGTGCTCCAGGGGAAGTATAGATCTGGTAATTACTAACAATCGGCCAATTCATTTGAGACCCCGTCTGACATTTCATCTCAGCGGCTGCCACTTTTTGGACGATTTCTTTGTCTCCACTCATTCATTTGTTCACGAAAACAATAAATCAAAAGCATCTTGTCTGGGTGGATGGCACTTTGGCCTCCCTTTGTTTGAAAGACTTGGCACAGGACTTTAGCACTGATAGAACAATGGCACTGCACTGCCAATTTGAATTTTGATGAACATGTGTGGAACACAGATGGCGTCTGCAGGAGTCCCCCGCAGCCTGGGCTGAGGGCTGCAAAAGTGGAGCTCTCACTTGTTTCACTGGCCCATGGAGACCAACAGTGGACCATGGAGTCCAACAGTGGACTGTGCAGCATGTGCAAGCCCATGGAATTCAAGACAATACAGTCTTCCAAGCCTCTCTGCCAAGATCAATGCTTTGTGTTAGAAAGGCTATAGCTCAGAGAGCTTTAAATGGTCAGGCACACAGTCAACATTGTGTGTGTGTGCGTGTGCGAACACAGGTATGTGTATGTTCCAAAGAGGAGACAGAGGAAGGAGAGAAAATATTGGCTGAAGATGAAGTGTTTGTGTACAAAGAGATTCCATACATGCCGTGGCGCTGGATAGTGCCTGCAGACTGGTAGTTCCTCTTCATCACATGCGCCATGCCTCTGCGTAGTTCCTCTTCATCACATGCGCCATGCCGCCTCTTCATCTCATGCGCCTCTGCACAGCTGGCAGACAGCTGGCCAGGCCTCCTCTGGACCTCCTATCCCACTGGCAGAGGGATTTACAGTGCAATGAAGAACAAGTGGTCTGTGCATGGATGTGTGTGTGTGTGTTTGTGTGTGTGTCACTTCATCCACCCAGAGGGGCCACTAAAAATCCTCGAAACCCAAAAGCTAAAGTAGCCGCTGTGGTGAGTAACTCAAGGGAGGGTTGCTAAGGGGCCTCATGGTTTCCAAAACAAACAAGCCGCACCAGCGCTCCTCTTTCATCATCTGGCGCTGGTGAAGATCAGAAAACCCCGTGGACCCGTGGACCCGTGGACTTCTACACAACATGGACCCTGTGGACCCCTGGACCCCTGGACCCGTGGACTTATACACACCATGGTCCTTATACACAACATGGTCCCGTTCTACACAACATGGTCCTTATACACAACATGGTCCTGTTCCAACATGGACCTTCTACACACCATGGTCCAACATGGTCCTTACTTCTACACAACATGGTCCCGTGGACTTATACACACCATGGTCCTTATACACAACATGGTCCCGTTCTACACAACATGGTCCTTATACACAACATGGTCCCGTTCTACACAACATGGACCTTCTACACACCATGGTCCTTATACACAACATGGTCCCGTGGACTTCTACACAACATGACTTCTACACAACACCCGTGGACTTCTACACAACATGGTCCATATACACAACATGGTCACAACATGGTCCCGTGGACTTCTACACAACATGGTCCTTATACACAACACAACATGGTCCCGTGGACTTCTACACAACATGGTATACAACATGGACTTCTACACAACATGGTCCCGTGGACTTCTACACAACATGGTCCTTATACACAACATGGTCCCGTTCTACACAACATGGTCCCGTGGACTTCTACACAACATGGTCCTTATACACAACATGGTACCCGTGGACTTATACACAACATGGTCCTTATACACAACATGGTCCTTATACACAACATGGACCCGTGGACTTCTACACAACATGGTCCTTATACACAACATGGTCCCGTGGACTTCTACACAACATGGTCCCGTGGACTTCTACACAACATGGTCCTTATACACAACATGGTCCCGTGGACTTCTACACAACATGGTCCTTATACACAACATGGTCCCGTGGACTTCTACACAACATGGTCCATGGTCCTTATACACAACATGGTCCCGTGGACTTACACAACATACACAACATGGTCCTTATATAACAACATGGTCCCGTGGACTTCTACACAAACATGGTCCTTATACACAACATGGTCCGCGGACTTCTACACAACATGGACTTATACACAACATGGTCCCGTGGACTTACACAACATGGTCCTTATACACAACATGGTCCTTATACACAACATCCCAAGGGACTTCTACACAACATGGACTTCTACACAACATGGTCCCGTGGACTTCTACACAACATGGTCCCGTGGACTTCTACACAACATGGTCCTTATACACAACATGGACCCGTGGACTTCTACACAACATGGTCCTTATACACAACATGGTCCCGTGGACTTCTACACAACATGGTCCCGTGGACTTATACACAACATGGTCCCGTGGACTTCTACACAACATGGTCCTTATACACAACATGGTCCCGTGGACTTCTACACAACATGGTCCCGTGGACTTCTACACAACATGGTCCCGTGGACTTATACACAACATGGTCCCGTGGACAACATGGTCCCATGGTCCTTCTACACAACATGGTCCTTGGACTTCTACACAACATGGTGGACTTCTACATAACATGGTCCCATGGACTTATACACAACATGGTCCTTATACACAACAACATGGACTTCTACACAACATGGTCCTTATACACGTGGACTTCTACACAACATGGTCCCGTGGACTTATACACAACATGGTCCCGTGGACTTATACACAACATGGTCCTTCTACACAACATGGTCCCGTGGACTTCTACACAACATGGTCCCGTGGACTTCTACACAACATGGTCCCGTGGACTTATACACAACATGGTCCTTCTACACAACATGGTCCCGTGGACTTCTACACAACATGGTCCCGTGGACTTCTACACAACATGGTCCCGTGGACTTCTACACAACATGGTCCTTATACACAACATGGTCCCGTGGACTTCTACACAACATGGTCCTTATACACAACATGGTCCCGTGGACTTCTACACAACATGGTATAACATGGTACACAACATGGACCCGTGGACTTCTACACAACATGGTCCTTATACACAACATGGTCCCGACTTATCTACACAACATGGACTTCTTACACAACATGGTCCTTCACACAACATGGTCCTTATACACAACATGGTCCCGTGGACTTATACACAACATGGTCCCGTGGACTTATACACAACATGGTCCTTCTACACAACATGGTCCCGTGGACTTATACACAACATGGTCCCGTGGACTTCTACACAACATGGTCCCGTGGACTTCTACACAACATGGACCCGTGGACTTTATACACAACATGGTCCGTGGACTTATACACAACATTCCGGACTTATACACAACATGGTCCCGTGGACTTATACACAACATGGTCCTTATACACAACATGGTCCTTATACACAACATCGGGACTTCTACACAACATGGACTTCTACACAACACATGGACTTCTACACAACATGGTCCTTATACACAACATGGTCCCGTGGACTTCTACACAACATGGTACACAACATGGTCCCTTCTACACAACATGGTGGACAACATACACAACGTGGACTTCTACACAACATGGTCCTTATACACAACATGGTCCCGTGGACTTCTACACAACATGGTCCAACATGGTCCCATGGTGGACTTCTACACAACATGGTCGGGTGGACTTCTACACAACATGGTGGACCCGTGGACTTATACACAACATGGTCTTATACACAACATGGACCCGTGGACTTCTACACAACATGGTCCGTGGACTTATACACAACATGGTCCCATGGTCCAACATGGTCCTTCTACACAACATGGTCCGTGGACTTCTACACAACATGGTCCCGTGGACTTCTACACAACATGGTCCTTATACACAACATGGTCCGTGGACTTCTACACAACATGGTCCTTATACACAACATGGTCCCGTGGACTTACACACAACATGGTCCCCATGGTCCCGTGGACTTCTACACAACATGGTCCATGGACCGTGGATACACAACATGGTCCTTATACACAACATGGTCCGTGGACTTCTACACAACATGGTCCCGTGGACTTCTACACAACATGGTCCCGTTGCCTTCCACGCTCCCGGGGACTTATACACAACATGGTCCCGTGGACTTCTACACAACATGGTCCTTCTACACAACATGGTCCCGTGGACTTCTACACAACATGGTCCGTGGACTTCTACACAACATGGTCCTTATACACAACATGGTCCCAAGGGACTTCTTACACAACATGGTCTACACAACATGGTCCCTTATACACAACATGGTCCCGTGGACTTCTACACAACATGGTCCTGGACTTATACACAACACATGGACTTCTATGGTCCCATGGACTTTGGACTTCTACACAACATGGTCCGTGGACTTATACACAACATACACAACATGGTCCCGTGGACTTCTACACAACATGGTCCCGTGGACTTCTACACAACATGGTCCCGTGGACTTATACACAACATGGTCCCGTGGACTTATACACAACATGGTCCCGTGGACTTCTACACAACATGGTCCCGTGGACTTATACACAACATGGTCCTTCTACACAACATGGTCCCGTGGACTTCTACACAACATGGTCCCGTGGACTTCTACACAACATGGTCCCGTGGACTTCTACACAACATGGTCCCGTGGACTTCTACACAACATGGTCCCGTGGACTTCTACACAACATGGTCCCGTGGACTTATACACAACATGGTCCCGTGGACTTATACACAACATGGTCGTAAAGGAAGCTGTTGTTAGTCCTGGGGTGACATCACTAGTGACAGATCTCAGATGGTCCTGTTTAGAGAGGGAACACACCACCGTCTCTCTATCTCTTGTTCCCTCTCTCTCTCTCTCTGCTCCATATGCCTCTCTATCTCTTGTTCTCTCTCTCCGCTCCATATGCCTCTCTATCTCTTGTTCCCTCTCTCTCTGCTCCATATGCCTCTCTATCTCTTGTTCCCTCTCTCTCTCTGCTCCATATGCCTCTCTATCTCTTGTTCCCCTCTCTCTCTCTCTCTCTGCTCCATATGCCTCTCTATCTCTTGTTTCTCCTCTCTCTCTGCTCCATATGCCTCTCTATCTCTTGTTCCCTCTCTCTCTCTCTGCTCCATATGCCTCTCTATCTCTTGTTCCCTCTCTCTCTCTCTCTCTCTCTCTCTCTCTCTGCTCCATATGCCTCTCTATCTCTTGTTCACATGGGGGACTTCAATTCCCCAGGCGGAAGCCATATGCTCCAGTGACCAGACAAAAACACAGAGGAGGAGGAGAGAGCAGGTATGAGGAGGAGGAGGAGAGAGCAGGCGAGGAGGAGGAGGAGGAGGAGGAGAGAGCGGGCTGGATGATGAGGAGGAGGAGGAGAGAGTGGGGATGAGGAGGAGGGAGAAGCGGGTTGGATGATGAGGAGGAGGAGGGAGGAGAGAGATGGGGATGAGGAGGAGGAGAGAGCGGGCTGGATGATGAGGAGGAGGAGGAGGAGAGAGTGGGGATGAGGAGGAGGAGAGAGTGGGCTGGATGAAGAGGAAATGAAGTAGACAGACGAAAGACAGTGGAAAGAAAGGGTCACATGTGTTGAGAACCAGAGAAGGCCCCAGCCAATGAGAAGAGAGAGAGAGAGCGTGATGGAGAATATACCGGGGGAGATAGAGAGAGAGAAGAGACCAGGGGAGAGAGAGAGAGAGCGATGCAGAAGAGAGGATCACAAGCATAGAAATGATTTATTACTGCCATTTTGTTTCAGCTCATCTTAAATGCAGATGGCCCAAACTCAGGCTTGGGTTGTAATGCGTTTCTCTCAGCCAGGCTGCTCTGTGAAGCTTAGCAGGGGCAGCTTGATTTGCATCGTCAGCGAGATACTCGAGAGACATCTGTGGGGAGATGCAAAGAGATGACTAAAGCCACATCTGTGCCTCCTAGGCAGGATAGAAGCACATGAATGTTTGACTCTGTGTTCAGGAATATTTCATGCAAAACTTTTCAGTTGCACTTGCACCTTATAAACTAAACTTTATGTGTTGACTCACATGGAATCATGGAGATGTCCAATGTTCCAGGGAAATGCATATCCTGGAAGTAAGGATGTGGGCAGCTAAAGAGAAAACCTGAATGAAGTATTTACTAGCTTCAAACAGCTGTGATGAGAACACGAACCTCTCCATAGGAAACACACAAACAAGACATAAACAGACCCATGGCTTATAGGTTACATAAGACCATTCACACACACGTGCCTTCTCACCAGTGATTTACACCACCAGCCTGTTTGACCATTATGTAAGTCTCTCTCTTTGAGCATTAATGAGGAATTAAATAAATGGCACAGCTCTGGAAATATAATTTCAGTAAAAAAATGCTTACATCATGGCAGCATTTGTTATTCATCAGAATTGCCTGTTGTTTTAATGCTTTCAGCTTCTAAAGACCAAATAGCGTAATGTCGCATGGGCTGGGGACATCTGGGAATCGTAGCGACAGACCACTTGGTGAAGCCGAAGCAAATACTGTGCTGATGGGATGGGTGATAGCGCCAGACTGCTGTGAGAGTCAAAAGCGTCCAAGCAGAGATAGCGTGAAGAGGCAGAAGACAGCGTGTCCCCATGGAGGAATACCGGGGAGGAAGTCACTCATTCATGAAACAGATTTGTTGAGGTGATAACAAGACTTCATAAGATAAGAAGAACTTAGGCTGAATATGCATCATTTGAAAAATATGTGGGAAAAGGCCAAGCTTGTTCTTGTCTTATAATGAGATAATGATAATTCAAACTAAATTAAAGGAGAACTCTGATTTTTCACAGAGATCTCCGTTTCTCAGGGTCCCCGAGTACTGTCGGTACATTGCCCGGTGACTTAGAGAAATGAAGATCTATGTGAAAAATTGCCGGAGTTCCCCTTTAAACCCCTCCTCCTTTAAACTCCTTCCCTTGTAAACCCCTCCTCCTTTAAACTCCTTCCCCTGTAAACCCCTCCTCCTTTAAACCCCTCCTCCTTTAAACCCTTTCTCTTTTAAACCACTCCACAACTTGCAATATTAACAAAACCAGAGAAAAGAGCCTATTGCTCCCTACATGCTGGTGCTATGTGTAGTGCACAATTTGAAAGTTGGTCCTAACCATGATGTGTTCTAACCATGATGTGTCTTTTTTAATTGGTACTAACCATGATGTGTCCATCCATATCAGTTATCACCCCCATCGCAGAAAACGGCATCATGCCAAAAGGGGTAGAAATCTGGTTAACCTCCAGCAATTTAAAGTGTAATTCCAGCAAAAATTGACCCAAAGGTGTTTTTCTGCATTAAAACAGACAGTAATTTTTGTTGATCAACCACTACAGAGCTTGGCCTGGTATATGCTATAGCCCCAAATCGCAAACAGTGGATTAGCTATGGGCAGTAAGCTAAACACTTCCCAAATAGCATTTTTTTAACCAGAAATATTGTTCAAAACAGCACCAAACCTCATCAGTAGTTTGCTTAGGGCCTCTACACATAAAAAGAAGCACCAACAATGTAGTTAGCGAACCCAGAGTTTATCACAGAAGACTGTTAAGAACACTTACCAACTGTCCCCCTACCACAGCGTTTCTCAAACTGTGGGTCGCAGAGACATGCCAGGTGGGGCGTGAACTGACGTGAAAAACAGGAGGGTTTTTTTACATTTTTTTTATCTGTAGCCTGGGCCCAGGTAGCACCCGATTTGCAATGGACGCACTGTGTTATTCACAGGGAAGTGCTCGTGTCAAGGCAGCTTAGTTAGTCCCAACCTACATGAGATTTTGAACGTTGTTGTGAGAGTGGTGAATTTCATCAAAACCTAGCCCTTAAAAGCGCGTCTATTCTCCGCACTTTGCCAAGAGATGGTAGCTGACCAAAAGGCTGTACTGTTTCACAGCGAGGCAAGGTGGCTTTCCCGAGGTAAAGTGCTGTCGCGCGTGTTTGAGCTCCGAGTCGCCTCTTCTTGGAGGAAGAGCGCATGTTTGAATCTGCAAGCACGTTCACTAATGAACATTTCTTGACGAAGCTGGCCTATCTTAGCGATATATTTGATATATCTTAGCGATACATTTGAGTTAAATGTCCAGTTACAAGGCAAAGACAAGCACCTACCTCACCTACTGTAGCAAATAAGATTACTGCATTCACCAAAAAACTTGAGTATGGGACAGGAGCCTCGATCGCGACAGCATTTTGCCTTTGAGATTTCTAAGCGAAATCGCTGAAATGTCTGATTGGGAGGCACTCTTGTGATCCCATGTATTAAACAGTAGGCCTACATCACATCCCTGCAAAGTTTATTTCAAAAATATTTCCCAACCAGCAGTGCTCAGTATGACTGGATTATGGATCCATTTAATGCAGCATGTTGGTATTTCATTGAATATATTGTAATGCTGTAAAATGGCCTATGCTTCTTAACATGTTGCTGGAAAACAGAAATATGTGTGTTATGTATTTATTTATTATTATATCTGCAGCACCAGCTGATTTTAACTCTGTTGAAGAGGATATATTTAGAACTTGTCATTATTTCAATAAATTTGACAAATTTCAAAAAGCTTGACCTACCACTTTCTTAGAGCGATGAGGGACAGGTGGGGCTCGAGAATGCCCCTTGATCAAAGTGGGGTATGAAAGAAAAAGTTTGAGAACCACTGATCTAGTTTGTTAACTACCACTGTCATGAGTTGGGTCGCGATAGTCTGTCATTTTTAAAAAGTGGGTCCCCAGAAAAAAAGTTTGAGAAACACTGCCCTACCAGCACCGCAGTCACGCTATCCGGAGAAATTCTTTGGTCACCTCTATTAACATTATACGGCTCCCATGGACTTCCATTCAACACATGTAAACAATGGGGGAGCCGTATATCGTTAATAGAGGTGACCAAAGAATTTATCCGGATAGCGTGACTGCGGTAAGTGGATGGAGGCTAAACCACTCAAAAACTACAATAAAGGTGCATTATCGTTTGGCTATTTCGCTCTTGTTCCATTCTTACAACATAGCCTGTCACATACCGTGACAGGCGTATCTTTTTGGTAGTCATTTCCAACTTTCCACGCTGATTGCTCAAAATGCAACACAACTGTGCTCAAAGCAGGATGAGAAAAAGCTGAGGTTGTGTGTTTGTACAAAACTTTTTACAGCTTTGAAAATATTTTGATTGAAAGATTGAAACTGAGGAGTCAGTGCATCACCAATCCCTGTCATTGTAGTGGTAGTAGGCCAGGCCTAGTAGGCGCTATTACGGATCTAGATATGGCACTGTCGAATGGTTGGGCGGGGGGGCATAGAAAAGTTTGAGAACCTGTAGCCTAAACCAATATTGGTGGTTGCATGTTTGCTCTGAAGTGAAATGGGTCCCGATGGTCTGTAATTTTTAAAAAGTGGGTCAGAAAAAAGTTTGGGAAACACTGCTCTATAACATACGGAACATCAGGACTTACTTGACTCCTGGTACAGACCATAGTCATCTCACGACTTGACTACTGTTACACCCTCCTGACAGATCTCCCAGCCTGCACAGTGAAACCAGAGACTTTCTAATGAGGAGACACAGCACTCAAAAAATCCTCCATAGAAATGCATGGGGTTAGTTTGTAACGTTGTCTACATATATCCCACCCCTTCCTCGGCAAAACGTCGCCATGTGAATACATTGAGCCAATCATATGGTGTGTTGTGAAGACATCGTGCCAAACATGTGTGAACTCGCCGCTGGAGCAAGATTGGTGTCGTGAAGCCTTCCGCACGCACATTTCTGCCGAATAGGATGCCCGATGAGTGCCCAAAAAGCGTTGCAATATGGCCGCTGAGTGGAGGGACTTGCCTTAAAGGACTTTGGTGAAACCCCTTCAGATGATCCAGAATGCGGCGGCGCGCCTGGTCTACAACCAAGCCAAAAGGGCACATGTTTCCCCCGCTGCTCATCCAGCTGACCTGGCTACCTACGGCCACCCGAATCAAATTCAAGTCTCTAACGCTTGCCTACAAGTAGTGTCCGGTTCTGCTCATACCTACTTGAATGTCCTCATACAGGCATATTCTACCTCCCGACCGTTGCGTTCCTCAGACGAACGTCTAGATCTGCCACCGGTACGCTCAGGCCAATCCAAACTTTCCTCATCTGTTGTTGGTGGAACCCACTACAAGTTCCTACTAGAGCAGGGACATCCCTCTCCATCTTAAAAAAACTCCTGAAGACCCAGATCTTCAGAGAGCATCTCCTCTCGTAGCACTACTTACCTAGCGTTCATGGGCTTCGGAAAAACCTTTCTCCGAGTGAAAACATCATCATTCCGCGTCATTCACGTCACTTAATGTGTGAGTCAGAGGTCGGAAACTGGGGCTAGATTTTGCTAAAAGAGTTGCCCAGTTAGGGGCTCGTCATCACTTTTGTCGTCACGTTGTAGTTCGTTTGTAGTCCATGTGGCCTTTCATGTCCAACAGTTTTAATGTGAACTGTTTGCCGTTTTTGGGAATTTGCCGTTTTTGTCACTTGAAAGCTGCATATCTTTCTTTCACGATGTTTAGGATTAGTGAGTGTATGTTTTAACCTTTGTTGTGGCATCCGTGTTTGTCACACATTCCGATGGCAAAGCACATGAACACTTGCTGTCGGAAAAACAAAGTAGCCATGGGGGCGGTCCTTGTCATTCCGAGGTGCCCTGAAATCACCATAACAACTAGTCTTGCTGATCTTAGACTTACCACCTGACTAGAACTGACAATTGACTGTTTAAAAACAGCACTCACTGATGCACTTATTCTTATTGTACTGTACCATTTTTAAATTGTCCTAGAATTGTTGAGAGTTGCTTTAAAAAAATAACTGTTTACCATGTTGTTAGTCACTTTGGCTAAAAATGTGTCAGCCAAATGTAACGTAATTTGATAATGTAATGTAATAATGTAATGTAATTTGGTAATCCTGAATTTCCCCTCTATCTATCTAATGTAATGTAATGTAATTTGGTAATGTAATATAATGTAATAATTTAATGTAATGTAATTTGATAATGTAATGTAATAATGTAATGTAATAATGTAATGTAATGTAAACGTAATTTGATAACCAAAGATTCAATATCCTGAGTGTGTAGATGAGCCTCATTTGATGAGTGTTGGTTTGTTAGTTTGAAGTTCATGCCTATAAAGGTAACACAAGGGCTATAATAATAATAAATAAAAATAATAATAATAAAATAAAAATAATAATGCATTTTATTTAAAAGCACCCTTCATGACACCCAAGGTTACTTCACATATATACACATATAATTAATATAATATTATAATAACATAAAGGGGAAAGAAGTCACAGTGAGAATGCTAGCCAAAAGAGATGTTTTTTTCCATAATAGATTTATAATGCCTGATGTGATCAGGGACGTAGCACAAGATCTTGGGCAGGCAGCCCCCCTCATGCATATATTCCAGACTTTTCAAGGGCCCTCTCCCCCTTGGGGGCCTGGTAATCAGTCCCACTTTTACCCCCAGTTCGCCCCTGCCTATAGCACTTTTACCCCCAGTTCGCCCCTGCCTATAGCACGTTTACCCCCAGTTCAATGCACCTGTATGTGATCGGGAAGAGAATTTCCAGAGGTAGGCGCAGTGTGACAGAACGCTCTCTCTCCCATGGTGTTGAGGTTCATATTTAGCACGTTTAGTAGACCTGCTGAGGAGTATTGTAGTAAGCAGCCAAAGGTGTAGTTCTCCAAGAGGTCAGTGAGGTAGGTGGGAGCATGACTATGTAGGGCCTTATATGTGAGAAGCAGAATTTTAAATTGGATTCGGTATGCAACAGGAAGCCAATGAAGCTGGATGAACACAGCTTGTAGATTTGGAGCAGGTGATGATCCTTGCTTCAGCATTTTGGATTAATTGGAGCTGGTGGAGTAGCTTATATGGAATGCCAGACAGGGTGGAGTTGCAATAGTCAATGCAAGATGTTCAGCAGGTAGAGAAAGGCACTATAAGATGTTCAGCAGGTAGAGGAAGGCACTATAAGATGTTCAGCAGGTAGAGAAAGGCACTATAAGATGTTCAGCAGGTAGAGGAAGGCACTATAAGATGTTCAGCAGGTAGAGGAAGGCACTTTAAGAAACACTGTTGATGTGTGCGCTGAAAAGGAGCGTACTGTCTAGGATTACATCAAGGCTCTTGACCCGAGTGGAGCAAGGTATGGTGTAGCCATCTATTGGGAGGTTGAAGGTGTTCATCCTTGCAGGGCAGATTTATTGTCTTATTAATGTTCCGCTTCATATATCAACCCTAACCATAACCCGTAACAAAGGTCTTTGAGAGGATAGAGGCATCTCAGATTCAGGATCATCTAACAAACAAAAATCTTTGAAACATCATTTTTGGATTTTGCTCTGAACACAGGACAGAGACTGCCTTGGTTAGGATAACCAATGACCCCCTTTGTGCAACTGATGATGGACTAGTCTCTAAACTCATCCTCCCGGACCTCAGTGCAGCCTTTGACACCATTTCTGATCGGCTCCTGCTAGAACATCTTGCGATCATTGTGATCATCACACTCCATGCCAGTGTTCATCAGTGGCTGGCATCATACCTTACTGACACAATATGCCCAAATAATGAACTGCAAGTCTGAGAGCTCACTTGTCACCACGACAGCTTTTGAAAGACGTCCCATGCTGGATACTGACATGCTCTCCAGGATGCTCAAATATTATTTTGCATTGGCAACCCTTGGGGAAAAGAGAATTATGAAATGACTATATGACAATTGATCAAACAAGTTAAAGGACTATATGACAACTGATCAGACAAGGTAAAGGACTATATGACAACTGATCAGACAAGGTAAAAAAAGTGAATGATATTTAGCTGATGCTTTTATCCAAAGCGACTCAGACTCTGGTGGGTTTGGGAATCAAACCAATAGTCATCTGCTCCACCACACTTGCCCTTACCCAGGCCTACTGACCCAAAAGCCCTTCAGCATCATCATCTAATCTACCTGGAAATGAAGAGATCATGGGCATTTTTATTCAGACACTCCAACAAATTATATTAAAGAACAACTATTGCTAAATTGTTTTATTATGTGTACACTTTCAAGTTTATTACTGACCTCCCTCCTTTTCAACACCATCAAATTCATCTGTTAAAAAATATATATTTTCAAATTTTATGCACTGATTATGCTAGAAGGGATATGAATTATGTTTAAATAAAAATGCCTTTTCTAAAGAGGGAACCACTAGAACTACTATGTCTATAGCATATAAATATAAAACAAATGAACTGCATTTGAAAATGGCATTTCTTACCACCTTCTCTCAGAAGCTTTAATGCAAAATGCAAACAGTTGAAATTGAAGAGATCATAAGCATGCTGATAGGCCATTGCTTGATGGACCTTATCTTTAAAGTTCTGCGGTATTCCTCCACATTGTCGAAAGATTTTGTAAGGCCTCTCGTTTAAGAAATGTTTAATGTGTCTTTTGCACACATCACCATAGTTAGTTGAGTTATATGAGGAGTATGGCCAAACAGTCGTGCCTTGAGGAACTAGAAAAGTACCAAAACATTATAGATTATAGATTTCCACAGAATATAGGATTCCATGTTGAACATATATTTTTGTGTGCATAATGTACTGCAAAATCACAGCGATGAGAAGATGTGAGTGTTCAAGTTCATGATGTGTGAAAAAGTACTTTAAATGTGTTTTACCTGTGAAGTCAATGATTTCCCCTTCTCCACAGTACACTCCTGCATGGTAGAGTTGTGTGCTAGATATCTTTCTCAGGAAAAGGTCTCCGGCTCTCAGTTTAGTCTTGGGGAGTCCAGTTGTATTTTCCTCCACTTCGGTGAATGATTTGTTATGACTCCCCTTCAGAAGCCATAGGTTGTCCCAAGACAGCTTAAGTGGTACAATATTGTAATAAGTTAAGCACCATATCTGCTATATACTCTGCTATATACCATATCTGCTATATATTACTGCACACACCACTGCACTTGCCTAGTATGCCTACACAGATAACTTAGATAAACAGCAGAAATATGAAATATTATGGGTCACATTCATACCCCGACATCTGTTTCAGCCATGGAAAAAAGGGAGGACGTGGGTGCAGGTCTGCTCTCTGATGTGCTGTGGTAATGTTTATCAATATGGAAATGGGCTAAAGTAACATAGTATTTGCACGGTAGCTGGTCATACCATGCATTCACATTCAGCATGCAAACACCTTCCCCTTGTTCCTTTAAACTAATCATTAACGCATTGAGGTAAGCACGTTTGAATCATTGTATGCTGTGATGCATTGCTATGATATTTTTATCTGCTATGATATTTTAATTTGTGAGACATGGAAAGTACAAAAACTATTTTAGGAGATAATTATTTAGATCAAGGGTTCCTATTCCACCATTTGGGGAATTACACTCATTTTCCACCTCCCCTTGAGTTGAATTTACGAGAAATCCACCAGACCAAACCATGTTTAGACCAGTTAAATATATTGTATATAGACAATATAGAATTATTTCCGAGGGTAAATTAGGCTAGGGCACTGACATCTGTCCATCATCCACCAAAAGTTTAATATAGCGGTATTGCTTGCAACATGATAACACATTTAATTAGATACATAACTCATTTGACCCTTAGCAGCACATATAATTTTCCCTGTTTCACCAAATTAACTATAAAATTAACCACAAGGTGCCGCTTCGACCACAACATAACCCTCACAAAAACTTAAATAAACAAATCTGATCATAGATCTGCCATAGTAGCGTAAACATGCCTTAATAAATACTTTGTCAAACTATTTTATGTTCCAAATGTATGTGTCCAGTGGCCACGACACTTCGTACACAATCGGGATAATGAAAGGGAGCGGTGGATGACACGCAAAAGACAGAGAGACCGTTAGACCAAGTTAAACAAGGATAAGCTGGCTACTAATAGCTCGAAGCTAGTTCAAGATGTCTGTCAACATTGCAGTTGAGAGAAAGAAGACATAATGGGCTACAATTAACCTATTCTCCCAGGTCAGTTGACAATGGAAAATATGAGACAATCAGATCTGTCTTACATGATACATCGCAAGCTCATCTGCAGCCACAGCCACTGCAGCCTCAACTCCAACTACAGCAACTGCCCCAGCCACCGCAGGCTCAGCCCCAGCTCCCAACATGGCCTCAGCTACAGCCTCAACCACCACAGGTTCAGCTTCAGCCCCCACTGTGGCCTCAGTCACAGCCTCAGTTTCAACTGCAGCCGCAGCCTCAGCCCCCAACATGGCCTCAGCTTCAACTGCAGTCTCAATTGCCACCTCGGCAACAGCCACAGTCTCAGCTTCAGCCTCAGGCTCAAACGCCCTCTACAGGTACGCCCAGCTCGCTGCATGACAGTCATATGATCAAAGTGTTGGAAAATCAAAATGAACTGACCAGACTGCTCATGAAACAACAGTTGTCATCCACCTTACCACAGGGCAGCATTCCGGTCTTTGATGGTGAGGTCCTTGAATATAAGTCATTTATTCATAGCTTTGAAAACATGATTGAAAGCAAAACTGACAACCAAAGAGACCGTTTACAATTTCTCATACAGTACACAAAGGGACAAGCCCAGCGGCTAGTTAAAAGTTGTGAATATATGGAACCAGATAGAGGATATCAAAAGGCACTAAAACTATTGAAGGAAAACTTTGGCAACGAGTATAAGATCTCTTGCGCCTACTTGGAAAAGGCCCTCTCATGGCCTCAGATTAAACCACAGGATGCCAAGTCCCTGCAGGAGTACTCCATGTTCCTGAGGAGCTGCTGCAATGCAATGGAGGAGATGTCGTATATGGAGGAGCTGGACACGATATCCACCATGAAAAGCATTGCTGTGAAGTTGCCCTACAAACTCAGGGAAAAATGGCGCAACAAAGCATTTGAGCTACAGCAACAACGCCAAAGCAGGGTAAGAATTGTCGACTTTGTCTCTTTTATGGAAAAGCAAGCTCTCATAGCAGATGACCCCATGTTTGGAGATCTCCAAGATCAGTCAGCTGTTAAAGGAAAGGCGAAAGCTCCTGTTAAAATACGGCCCTCCAAGTGCTCTGGCAGTAGCTATGTGACTAGTGTAGCCCCTGCCACAGGAGCAAATGCCGACCCATCGTGTCTCTTTTGTAGCTCCAAACATGCACTAGACTTGTGCCAAAAGTTCATGAAGAAGGCCCATAGAGACAAGCTAAGCTTTTTGAAAACTAAGGGGATCTGCTATGGATGTCTCTGCCCAGGGCACATTAGCAAAGACTGCAGTAAGCGTCTTACCTGCAACATGTGCAAACGAAATCATCCCAGCATCCTCCACATCGCAACCAAGGAAACAGACAGTCCATCTGTTGTTAGTGTAGCAAAGTCTTGTGCTCATATAGGGGCCGGAGACCATGATTGTACCAGTGAATGTCAAGGCAAAGGGCAGCCATGTCAAACAAACGCACGCTCTGCTGGATCCTGGGTCTTCTGCCACCTTCTGCTCAGAGGAGCTCATGACGCGTCTCAATCTGAGAGGAAAGAGAACACGCATACTTCTGCGCACCATGAATCAGGAAACCTCAGTCTCAGCGCATGTCATATCAGGATTGGAGATTTCAGCATTGGACAGCGACACATTCTTCCATCTTCCTGACACCTTGACCCAAAAGAACATGCCAGTAACCAGTAGCAGCATCCCCAAGCAAAGTGACCTGGCGATTAAGGTACTTAGGTAAGGTCACAATTCCCTCCATTAGTTCAAAGGTGGAACTGTTGATCGGCACGAATGCTCCACACCTACTTGAACCGTGGGAGGTAATAAATAGCCAAAATGGGGGTCCTTACGCAGTTAGATCAGTTTTAGGGTGGATGGTAAATGGACCATTGAGAAGTGCTGCTGGTGCTGGAGGAAGTGTGACCGTCAATAGGATCTCCGTTGCGAGTCTGGAAAAGCTGCTAATCTCGCAGTACAACCAGGACTTCCAGGAAAATGCAGCGGAGGAAAAGGCTGAAATGTCTGTTGAGGACAAGGCATTCCTACACATGGCGAAGGAGGCAGTACTGGAGAATGGTCACTACAGTCTGAGACTGCCTTTCAGGAAAGCAAATGTGCACATGCCAAGCAATAGGCAAATGGCAGAACAGCGTCTGTACAGCCTAAAAAGGAAAATGTCAAAGAATGAGCAGTTCAAACAGGAATACACAGCATTTCTCGCTGACATCTTTGAGAACAACTACGCTGAGGAAATTCCACAGGAGGAACTTGTGCAGCCACCAGGAACAACCTGGTTCTTGCCACACCATGGGGTTTACCACCCTAAGAAGAAAAAACTCAGAGTAGTGTTCGACTGTGCTGCGTCATTCCAAGGTGTGTCACTCAACACTGAACTGCTGCCGGGTCCAGACCTCACCAACTCTCTCCTTGGAGTCATCATGAGGTTTCGCAAAGAGCCCATTGGAATCATGGCTGACGTCAAATCAATGTTCCACCAGGTCAGAGTGGCAAAGTCTGATGTTGACTACCTGCGATTCCTTTGGTGGCCACAAGGTGACACCAGTCAGACCCCAAAAGTACACCGTATGCTTGTGCACATCTTTGGCGCTGTGTCTTCCCCAAGTATTGCAACCTATGCTCTCCAAAAAACTGCCACTGACAATGAAAGCTGTTTTCCCCCTCAGGTAGCAAAGACCATCAGGCACAACTTTTACGTCGACGATTGTGCCAGGTCAGTGTCCAGAGAGTCTGATGCCATCCAGTTGGTAAAAGATCTCACTACATTGTGCAGCAAAGGTGGATTCCAGCTAACACAGTGGGTGAGCAATAGTCGTGCAGTGCTAGCATCCATTCCCAAAGAGCACAGAGCCAAAGACCTTAAGTCACTTGATCTTGACAAAGACAGCCTGCCAGTTGAAAGAGCATTGGGACTGCAATGGTGTGTAGACTCAGATAGCTTCAAGTTCAACATCAACCTAAGCCAAAAGCCACATACACGCAGAGGCATACTGTCTGTTGTCAGCTCTGTTTTTGACCCTCTTGGCTTTCTTGCCCCTCTCATTCTTCCTGCCAAGCAGCTGCTACAGGAGCTCTGTCAGGCGGGCTTTGGATGGGATGAGCCTTTGCCACAGGCCATATCAAAGCGATGGATGGAATGGACCAACAGCTTGGAGATGATCAAAGGCTTCAGTGTGCAGCGATGTCTGAAACCAGAGGGCTTCGGAGTGACCAGGTGTGCCGAACTGCATCATTTTGCAGACGCTAGTGAGAGTGGCTATGGCTCTGTGAGCTACATCAGACAGGTGAACCAGAAAGATGTAGTGCATGTCACCTTTGTACTTGGCAAGTCTAGAGTGCTCCCTTTGAAAAACATCACAGTGCCAAGACTAGAGCTGGCGGCTGCTGCTCTGTCAGTCAAAGTGGACAGAATGCTGAGGAAAGAATTGCACCTTGACTTAGAGCCCTCAGTTTTCTGGACAGATAGCCAAACGGTGCTTAAGTACATCGCCAATGATCAAGCCAGGTTTAAAACCTATGTGGCAAACAGGTGGAGATATGTAGGCAGCAAAGACAACCCTGCCGACGACTCATCCAGAGGGTTGAATGCCAAAAGGTTCATGGAGCAGAGGAGATGGATTCATGCTCCGGAGTTTCTATGGAAACCAGAGGAAAGTTGGCCAGTAGTGCAGGCACTGGGCCCCATGCTTCAAGATGATCCAGAGGTTAGGAGAACCACTACAGTGTTCACAACCATGGTGAAATCTAGAACCCCTACTGACCAGCTTATTTTGCATTTCTCAAACTGGATCAGCCTTTTAAAGGCTGTAGCTTGGTACCTCAAGCTGAAGAGAAATTTGATGAGGAAAATTGAAAAAGGAAAAGAGTTTGCCCCACTCACCCACTCCGACAGGTCACAGTCAAGCCAAAAGGTGGTAGACTTAAAGCCCCGTGTTGAACAGCACCTAACTGTGACAGATCTAACAGATGCAGAAAGAGCAGTTGTCATTTACAGTCAGAGACAAGTTTTCTCTCCTGAATTCTCAACATTGCAGATGACACCTCCCAGAGTATCCAACAGCAGTAGGCTCTGCAGGCTCGATCCTGTACTGGATGATGGCCTCCTGAGGGTAGGTGGCAGACTACACAGATCCGCAATGCCAGATGATACTAAACACCCCTGCATCTTGCCCACAGATTCACACATCTCAGTGCTGTTGTTTCGACACATTCATGAACGCAGTGGACACAGTGGCAGAAACCACATGCTCTCGGAACTCCACAAGAAGTACTGGATTAAAAAGGGCAACTCCGTAGCTAGGAAGGTGCTCTCCAAATGCGTCACCTGCCGCCGTGTGAGAGGCAAAGTAGGTCAGCAGAAAATGGCAGACCTGCCGCTGGAAAGAATCCTACCTGACCTTCCACCCTTTACCAATGTAGGACTGGACTACTTTGGCCCAATTGAGGTGAGACGAGGGAGGAGCACCATCAAAAGGTATGGAGTCATCTTTAATTGCATGTCCAGTAGAGCAGTACATTTGGAAATGGCTTATACTTTGGATACGGATTCATGCATTCATGCCTACCCCACGACGAGAAGGGAACCAACTGGTGGCGATGGCTGGAGGAAGATGATGCGGTAGGCAAGCCATGCCTGACGGACGTGGACTGCAGGCAGTGGTGGCTGGAGGAAGATGATGCGGTAGGCAAAAGCCATGCCTGATGGACGTGGACTGCAGGCAGTGGTGGCTGGAGGGGAGGTGGAGGGAACGTCAAAGTCGGCGTACTGAGAAGCAAAGGAAGTGTTAGATGGAACAGAGCCCACTGAATTCCTATAGGCTAGCGCTGATTGAATGAGTGAATGATCAGATTGCAGGGCTTTCCAGAAAAGTAGGAAAAGCTAAGATTGGCTCCATGAAAGCATGGGAGGAGTAAAAGGCTACGCTACGAGTCTTCCTAGTAGAACTTTCACTGAAGCTATCATTGATTTAAAATGGTGTATGTGCAAAGCTGTTTCAATGGGGGGAAAGAGCAGCAGCAAACAACCTGGACTTGCATAACTAACTCCATAAATCCTCAAACTATGGCCGGGCCTCAGATAATAGCGGAGGCCGTTGTCGATTCGGACAAATAAAGGCCGGTCCCCAAATACAAGCAGTGGTAATAACTACCTACCAGTAGGGCTATCAGTCCACGAACACTAGAAGACATTGTTTCGATTTAACTCAATGAAATAAGAGCTCTATATTGCAATTGAAATATATTGAAATAAGAGATTTTTATATTGTTGGTTGGTTAAATACTGTTGCCAATGAAAAGTCGTTGTCCTACTACATCATGGGTCTCCAACACGTCGCTCTCAAGCTCAGTCGCCAAAATCATCACTAAAATTAAACAAGTTCACCCCACTCTGGCACAACCCAGTGCTCATGATACAGAACAAACCTCTTTATTTCTCCACATGAGCACAAAAAGGAATCACACATCTTCACCACCTATTTGAGAACCACCATTTCATGTCATTTAACACACTCACACAGAAATATGGGGTTTGGGAGAGAACAATTCCTTCAATATCCACTAATTTTAATTAGACTTAAAATTAAAGATAAAACTGGACTTACCAACAACACATTACAACCCTCTCAGCTTAAAGAAGAACTTATGAAAATGAATAACTTCAAAAAATTAACCTCCCAAATATATACATTGATCTCCAATCTAAACACAACAATAACACTCCCAACAACCAAGTGGGAAACTGACTTTGACAAAGTCATTCACAGAACTCACATCACCCAAAGTAAAATGTTCAAAATGGGCCTAGCCAACACAGATATAGGTTCACAATGCACCTTAGGTAGCACAGACGACTATTTGCACGCCATATGGCTCTGTCAACCAGTTCACTCTTTCTGGATCACAGTCACTTAGACACTGTCCACTATCCTGAGCTACAGAATCCCACCATCCCCAACACTCTGTCTCCTTGGTGACATCTCCGAAATCCATATCCCGAAAAAAAACAAGAATCCGTTGCTCATCTCTCTAGCTGTCGCTAAAAAAGTAGTCCTCCAAAACTGGACATCAAAGAAATCTTGCAACATCAATCACTGGACAAATTTAACCTCAGAACACATCTCAATGGAGAAACACAATGCACACAGAAGGAAGCAAATATCAGCTTTAGAAGACTCCTGGGGCCTCATGTACAAAGCTTGCGTACGCACAAAAATGCTGCGTACGTCACTTCTCACAATCGGATGTACGAAGACTGACTTGAACGTGAGAATGTGCGGTCCTCCTCGCCATATCTGGCGTACCCACATTTCCAATGTGGAGTTGACGACACTTAGAGGCAATGCAGCGCAACAACATTAGTTGATCGCGAGTCTAGGCCTTTATTTGTGATTAAATGTGGGTTATTAAAAATTATATCATTTCGAAGTAGGCCTAGGCCTATGTTTCTAGACGAATGGACATGATACAACATGCGCAAATACTAGCCTACTAAGTTATGCAACAATCTATCTAGATAACGACAACTGTAGCCTTAGAGGATAAGAAGAAAAAGGGAATGTGACACAGCGCCGATATTGCTTACACGATTGTTGATGACTGACTTTTGAAGAGCTTTCCACAAAACCTGATAAATGGGGTCGGCTTCACGCATTTGCCCATGCCTTAACATTTGCCGAGTGTCTTCCTTTCATATCTCCGATAGTTTTCATTTACAAAAAATACATATGGGACAGGATCATCCATGTGAATAGCTAGCCTGACTAATAAGCGCGAATATCAGCTATTTCCCTTATTAGTGTGATTGACTGCATAGGCTACTTTGACTTTCCTCACATTATTGTTGTCACGCTTGTGTGCAAAATGTAGGAACATGATCCAGAAATCGTAATGTTGTGGCAAGGTGGCCTGGATCAACTTTGTTTATTCTACTTCGAGTGTGCGATGCATGGTAGGCCTACTTGGATTGATTTAATGATTTTTTAATTAATGCAGTTGTGTTGTAATGGTCCAAATGCATCAAACCCAGTTATGCGAACCCTGTCACCTACTTGCAGACTGACCAACAATTCTGCCACAGTCTCTGACCCTATAGTCTAGCCACTGCCACACTCTGCCACTACTGTTTTTTAATTACAGATTCTTACAGATCTTGAATTTCCCCTTGGGGATCAATAATCTATTTATCTATCTAGATGATAAATACGTAAGATTCTTGCCATTTCGTCAGATAAGCAGTTCTACCTCCATTCTTTGGAGATAAACTTTTTTTAAATTAATTTGATGATTTCAATTATTACACTTTGGAGCAGGTTTGAGTATGAATAGATCCACAGATGAGTTTTCATTGTTATTAATATTGCGGGATTAGGCCATTTTGTCTTTGCAGAGGTCTGCGCTCTCGAATGGCCTTCTACTTAGCATACTAAAATGAGTGTGATTGAGGGAGGAGAGGGTGGACTGTAATGCTCGTGCATGTGCGCTTAATTTCATGTTAATTGGGATGTACAAAGAAAAGCTGTGTGTTGCGTATGCACAGTTTCATACATCAGGATTTTTTTTGTGCGTACGCTACTTTTTAGGTTTGCACGTATGCAGTGTTTTAGTATGAAATCCACACAAGTGTTTGTACATGAGGCCCCTGGTCCCCATGTTTGACATTTCTAAATTCCACAAAAACATAACTACAAGCCGTGTACATTACCAGACACACAATATGATATTATAGATAGTATCTCCCTCTTCCGTTCCGTAAAGTTCCTTTTTTATTTATTCATTTTATTTTTTTTATTTGTGCTTTTGCCCCTGCAGCTACCACTTTACACACACACACACACACATAGGTCAGACGCATGCATAACATGTTCCCAAACCCTTTACACACACAGCCTGGGAACATGGCGGTGCGCATAGGTAGCAAGGCAGGTGCTGCCTCCGATGTTCCCCAGTCAAACAATAAGCTCGGTTTTTGTTTTAAAACCAACGTCGCTCAAAGGGCAATAATTGCAGACTTAATCCAGGCATTCATAGTCATAAGCTACATTGTTACCCTCCTGGTTTTATCGGTACGTTGTTGTTGGGCAACAGCATACCTACCGAAACATAATGAAAGCAATGTTTTTACCTGTGATACGCGGAGTCTGTTCATCTCCTACTCCACGATACTGAACGACGGAAAAGCGACTGCTCTTGCAAAGCAACTATGATCCAAAGAGAGAGACAGGCCATTCAAACGCCTAAGGAGATCGGTTAGCTACCTCGTTATTATACTCCTGCTGGCTGGCGATGTCCACCAAAACCCAGGGCCCAACTCCAGCTGTAAAGTTAATGGTGATCCATGGCGCGCTATTGCGTCCATCAAACAAGGTACTGTTGATCCGACTAAATTCGAGTTGCCCCAGCGAAGTGACAATAATCCATCTTCCTCGAAACCTGTCACACTGACAAATGTGACTGGAGTGCTCCCTGTGTGTAGTAAAATTCCCAATCACAAACAACGCAACTTTCCGCTTCTTCAAACAACCAACCATGCGAAAGTTCTATGGGACCCGCGCGCAAAGCCTAAGGGACTACTCGGGGGGCATTTAAACATCCGAAGTGTCGCTTCTAAAACAGAGCAACTCAAAAAACTGCTCATGGACTCAAATCTAGATTTTCTTTGTTTGTCCGAATCATGGCTCACAGACTCATCACCTGACACAGCATATATTGTATCTGGTTATAATGTTTTTAGAAAAGATAGAAAGACTGGCAGGGGAGGCGGGCTATTGATGTATGTCAAAAACCACATTAACTGCAAAGAAGTTGACCTGAACTGTATGGATATCAGTGGTGGAATGTAACGAAATACAAATACTTCGTTACTGTACTTAAGTAAATTTTCCACGTATTTGTACTTTACTTAAGTAAAATTTATAGTGCATACTTTTGACTTTTACTTCGTTACATTTTACAGCAATTATCTGTACTTTTACTCCGCTACATTTCTACAACACCATCGTTCCTTTTTAACATACATTTTATGATCAGTTTTTTTTTTCTCTCTGACAAACACGTTTGTTTTACCGGGGGGTTTCTACCAAAGATTCTGGAGCGTTACATGCATTCTTAGAAACATAAGCTTCTAGTCTAGACCAGGCAAAGCGTGAGCTTGTAGCCATCTGCATTCGGTAGGCTATATTCACCAGACCCATGGCTACACTGTACATGCAACTGTGTTCTGTGCCTTTCTCTGTCTGTTATCTGCAGCGTTAAGGCCTCCTCTCCGATGAGATTGCTATCCGCGGATCAGCGAAGTTACAGGCTATGCCCATGCTTCTGTCACACGTCTGATCATTTGCGGCACAAATGAATGGTAGACTATTAATGAACCGGTGGCCGGAAAAAACGTAACATTTTCCAGATTAGGAAATATTCCTTAATTGTGTGTGATTAAATAAAGATGCATAGCCTACAATTGGGGGGTAGTAACGTGAGCGCTCATTCAATGTCTATGCGTCTGCGCAAGTGAAACTGAACTTAATCATAAAGACACCTTTCTCAGCAACTTTTCTGTTCAATCAGCATAATTGGCATTACGATCCACCTGACGTTTCCCTTTGTCTACCCGTTAAACTTCAGGCTCTCGTGTTTTGCTGAATGATATTACTCAGCAGATCACCCTAGTAGATTACACCTAGAATTGTAGGTCAGAATGTAAACTGGGCCACAGATGGTAAGCACAATTGCATTAACTTAAAACTATCTAGTCGAGTATAACCTAAAACTAGCTTAATTAAAATGCCACAGCCCATACTGATTTTTCCTTTTAGAATATAGATATTAAGAGAATAAATCATTATGCAAATACTTTACTTTTAATAATTTAAAGTACATTTAAAAGCAGGTACTTTTTACTTTTACTTAAGTAGGGTTGTCATTGTGGTACTTTTACTTTTACTAAAGTAAATATTTCTCTGTGTATTTGTACTTTTACTTAAGTACTGAGGTTCAGTACTTCCTCCACCACTGATGGATATGGAATGTATGGCAGTACGAATGGTCCTATCTGCCAACATCTCTTTTACTGTTATTTGTATATACAGACCACCTTCATCTAATTGTAAGTTTTATGAATACTTAAAAATAAATATTTTGAAAGAATTTGACAGAAACAAAGAACTAATTCTACTTGGCGATTTTAACATAAACTGGATGGAGAAATCAAAAAGAAAAAAACTCAAAGATATTACAAACCAATTTGATTTAACCCAATTAGTCCAAGGCCCCACTAGAATCACTTCATCGTCCCAAACACAGATTGATCTAATATTTAGTAATAAGGCAGAGAGAATAACTAAAACTTTTAATTTTCTGACTGGGCTATCAGATCACAATTTGACACTGATTTCTAGGAAACTAACTAAGCAAAGGTTTAAGTATCAACAGGAAAGTAAAAAGGTCTTTAACGTCCAGAGTTTTACAAAAGATAGAAGTGCCCGATATAAGATTTCATCAGCGCGCGGCGTATGCAAATAATAACAAAGAAATGGAACAGTGATGGGTGTAGAAGGCGTGAGATGAGATGAGGATGGGGAACAGTGATGGGTGTGTGGGTAGAAGGCGTGAGATGAGATGAGGATGGGGAACAGTGATGGGTGTGTGGGTAGATGAGATGAGGATGGGGAACAGTGATGGGTGGGGTGATGGGTAGAAGATGAGATGAGAGAGGATGGGGAACAGTGATGGGGAACAGAGATGAGATGAGGATGGGGAACAGTGATGGGTGTGATGAGATGAGATGATGAGGATGGGGAACAGTGATGGGGGTGTGTGGGTAGAAGGAGATGAGATGAGGATGGGGAACAGTGATGGGTGTGTGGGTAGAAGAGGTGAGATGAGATGAGATGGGGAAACGGAGAGGATGGGGAAAAGATGAGATGAGGATGGGGAACAGTGGGTGTGTGGGTAGAAGAGATGAGATGAGATGAGGATGGGGAAAAGTGAGAGATGAGGGGGGGGGATGAAGATTCACCTCCAGCTATCTGATGGGGAATGTTTTAATGGAAATGCGGAGATGAGATGAGGATGGGAACAGTGGGTGTTTAGAAGGCGTGAGATGAAAAAAACACAAAGGAGGGGGGATGAAGAGACATGTTCAAGTGGAAATGCTTATAAAAAACACCGGTGCACGTTCAAGTCGCGACCACCGGCTCTTAATAGTCTGTGGAGATGCCTCTCTCGCTAATAATGAATCCCTCCAATGCCAGGCTTTTCAAAATGTCTTTGTATTTCATTCCCAGCCTAAAATAGCACTCTACCATATCCCTGTCCATTGTGTGACAGCGACTGTTCCTGTTTGAGGAGTTGCTTTGATTTGCTCATCCAGCTGTCCAGTGCACAGCCTATAGGCCTACCTATTTCGTGGGAACGAATTAATATTTCATGGCCACAAATTACCTATTTCGTGGCCACAAATTACCTATTTCATGGGAACGAATTAATATTTCGTGGCCACAAATTAGTACTTTGTGGGAACAAATTGCTATTTTGTGGCCACAACTTATTATTTTGTGGGAACGAATTGCTATTTCGTGGCCACAACTTATTATTTTTTTTCCACATGACATATCCGGGGCTCCGTAGATTTGCCCAGATGTCAATATCCAAATGTATGCGGACGATACAGTAATCTATACACATGCCAAAAATAGAGAACAGGCTGCTTTAAAACTTACTGCAGTCCTAAATAAAGTGTCAGATTGGCTAACTAGTAGCTGTCTGACTCTCAATGTAAGTAAAACTGTTGCTATGTATTTCTCTAAAAAGGGAAATGCACAGCAACAACCTGACATCTTGGTCAAAGGAGAGGTGATCAAAATTGTTGACCACTTTAAATACCTGGGCATAATCATTGATTTAAATTTCAGAAAGCATATTAAGAAGATATCTAGAAATGTTAGAGCGAGTTTGATTACTTTTAGACATATTAGACATCAATTACCCTTACATGCTGCTAAACTGTTTATGCACTCAATGATTTTCTGCCATTTGTCTTATTGTGCTACAAGCTGGTCCCAGGCAGGTGTGACCACTCTGAAACCCTTGTACTCTCTATATAAACAGGCTGTGAAAGTGCTTGATAAAAAAACAAGAAATTATCACCACTGTACTATTATAAAAAAAACATAGCCTGTTAACATTTGACAGTTTTATTTGGTTCTCTGACATGTGCCTGATGTACAAATTGACCCATGATCTTGCACCACCACCACTTAAGCAATGTGTGTCATTCTGTAGAGACAATGTTAGGGTATCTAGGGCTGCAATGAGAGGAGACTGTTACACTACATTCAAAAAAGACCACTTTTGGCCAATCAGCATTTTTCATATCAAGCAATTAGAAAATGGAACTCAATCCCACTCCATATCAGAGACTCTTTAAGTTTTAAACGTTTTAAAAAGACTTTGAAGACATGGCTGAAGGACAATCAAGCTTGTGATCATTGATCTTTGTTTTTCACTTAGTTTTTCTTCTATTTGTAATGTTTATCTTGTTGTCTTTTCATGTCTGTGTTTGTTTATGTTTTTACTGTGCTTGAACATCCTGCCCAGGGACTACAGGTGCAAATTAGCTATTTAGCTAACCCTGGTATTGTCACGACACCACCAGGTTCTCCACCAGTCTCTCCTCCTCGTCACTCTGCTCCAACGATCTCCCAATCTAATTCCCCTGTCTACTGATTACCCAATCATCCAATCTCCCGTTTGTCACTCCCCAGCACCTGTAGCCAATCTCCTACTGCCCATATAAACCCCCTGTCACTCTGCTCTCTCTGTCTGGCCTCTTCAACTGAGACACTTACTCGGACAGCTCCCTCGTTTCCAAGCCCAGGAGCCCAGCTCCCTGTTCCAAGCCCAGCCCAGCTGGAATTTCCCAGGTTGTAGAATTTGTTGGACATTTTCTATTGGACTTTTTCTGTTGGCCGATATCCTCTTGCAAGATTGGAGCCTTTATGTAGGACTGCCTTGTTTGTCAAGTCAAGTTCTTCTGAGCGTTAACTTCACTTCAAGACCTTGTTTAAATTTTCCTGCCTTGGTTGCTGTTTTTAAATGAAAACGACTTGATTGAGCCTAACCTTGTTTCCTGAGTCTGTGCGCCCTGACAGGTATAGAAGCTATTCTATGCATGGTCCCTGTCAAAGAAAACTAATAAACTAAACTAAAAACACATAGGCACACACTCTCCAGACTCCTGCATAACATGTTCCCAAACCCTTTACACACACATATACAGTGGGCATCGCTTTCAAATGACCACTTCATTCTGACCCAACTCGCCCAGCCATACCATCCATTCTCCTGGCAAATGTACGATCACTGGACAACAAAATGGATCACATAACGACTGCTGAGATCAACGAACCGACAGTAAGTAACTGCTGTGTGCTCGTCTTCACTGAGACTTGGTTAAATGACAACATTCCGGACTCTGCTGTACAACTGGAGCAGCTAGCATGCTATCGAGCAGACAGGGCCATTGTAAAGGGAGGTAAATCACGAGGAGGAGGAATCTGTGTTACATCCGTGGACGAATGGTGCGGGACACTGTAGTAGTATGCAAACACTGCTCACCACTGGCAGAGTTTATGATCATAAAAGTGCCGACCTTTTACCCGCCAAGGAAAATTACTGCGATTCTGCTAGTCGCAGTATACATCCGCCTACCAACAACAACAGCGATAAGAACGCGGCTCTTAGTGAACTGTACCAGGCTGTCAGTGAACAACAGACGGCACACCCAGACGGTTTCACCATCTTCACTGGAGATTTTAACCATGCTGATCTAAAAACTGTACTTCCAAAGCTACACCAGCATGTTGATTTTCCAACAAGAGGAGATAACATCCTGGACCTGGTCTACACTACACACAAAGGAGCATACAAAGCCACCCCCCTCCCCCACATTGGACTTTCAGACCATATCACTGTTATGCTAATGCCCGCATACAGACAAAGGGTAAAGCGAACAAACCGGGTTCGTAAAGCAGGTAAAGTGTGGCCTGAGGGAGCCTCGATGCTCTTCAAGACTGCTTTGACACAACAGACTGGGAAATGTTTAAGCAGGCAGCCACTTACAACAACCGGACAGACATAGAGAGTATACAGACACTGTAACCTCTTACATCACCAAGTGCATCGATGATGTGACCCACACAAAAGACATCATCACTCGGGCTAACTGGAAGCCATGGCTGACAGGGGATGTCCTCAGGCTGCTGAGGGCCAGAGACAAAGCCTACAGAGCTGGGGATGAAGCTGGCATGAAAACAGCGAGCCAACCTGTCCCGCGGGCATCAAGGAAGCAAAAAAGGAATACACTCACAAGATAACCACCCACTTCAAAGACAGCAGGAACTCAAAGCCTATGGCAGGGCATTCAGGCCCTCACGGGACTACAAGCCCGCCTACAGAGCTGTGAGAGCAACATCCCTCTGCTCAACAACCTGAACCGCTTCTTTGCTCGCTTTGGAAGCACAAAACAGCACCTGCCCACAGAAGACCCATCCCCCTCTTACATGAGCAGCCTGTGCCTCTCTGCCGACAGCGTGAAGAGGACACTTGCTGCTATCAACACCCGTAAGGCAACAGGTCCAGACAACATCCCAGGACGTGCGCTGAAGGACTGGGCGCGGGGAGCTTAAGGATGTCTTCACAGACATCTTTAACACTTCCCTGAAGCAAGCCATCGTCCCATCATGTTTTCAAAGCTGCCACCATCATACCTGTGCCGAAGAAAACTGCTCCATCCTGCTTCAATGACTACCGCCCTGTGGCACTGACACCCATCATCATGAAGTGCTTTGAGCGGCTTGTCATGTCACATATCAAAGCCATTCTCCCCCACCCTGGACCCCTTCCAGTTTGCATACCGAGCCAAGCGGTCTACAGAGGATGCAATCTGCTCTGCCTCCACCCAGCCCTCACCCACCTGGAAAAAAAGAGACTCATATGTGAGATTGCTGTTTATAGACTTCAGTTCTGCATTCAACACCATAATACCACAACAACTCATCTGCAAACTTGACAAACTGGGACTCCAGTACCTACCTCTGCAACTGGCTACTGGACTTCCTCTGTCAGAGGCCCCAAGTAGTACGTGTTGGCAACAATACCTCAAGCAGCATCACACTGAGCACAGGGGCCCCCCAAGGCTGCGTGCTCAGTCCGCTGCTCTTCACCCTGCTGACGATGACTGCACTGCAACCTACAGCAACAATCACATAGTGAAATTTGCTGACTACACACAACTCTGGTGGGTCTCCTCACCAAGAGTTTACGAGACTCAATACAGGTTGGAGGTCGACCATCTGACCACGTGGTGCAGGGACAACAACCTCCTGCTGAACGCCAGCAAGACCAAAGAGATTGTTGTTGACTTCGGAGGTCACACCCAACACCTGCCACTGACCATCGACGGTGCTGTGGTGGAGAGAGCGAGCAGCACCAAATTCCTGGGGGTGCACATCAGTGAAGACCCTCCTGGACCACCAACACTGCATCACTGGCTTAAGAGAGCTCAGCCGCCTGTACTTCCTGCTTAAAACTCAGGCGAAAGCAAGTGCTCCACCAGCCATCATGACCACATTCTACCGAGGCACCATTGAGAGCATCCTCTCCAGCTGTATCGCTGTGTGGGGCGGAAGCTGCACTGAATACAACAGGAAAGCCCTGCAGCGCATAGTGAACACAGCTGGAAGGATCATTGGTGCTTCACTCCCCTCCCTGAAGGACATTTACACCACCCACCTCACCCGCAAGGCGACCAAAATTGTGAGTGATGCAAGTCACCCCGCTCACAATCTGTTTGATCTACTGCCCTCTGGGAAGAGGTACAGAAGCCTGCGCTCCCGCACTACCAGACTCACCAACAGCTTCATACACCAAGCTGTAAGGATGCTGAACTCTCTCCCTCCTCTCCCCCCTCCACCCTCAGCTACATAACATCCTGGACATTGGACCCACAATGGCCGCCTGCACTACTCCACCTGCACACTTGTACACTTTACAACTTGGTGTTGTTGTCCTGAAAACACAACACTTCTGCTGCTCTTACATAACTTGCACCACTATGCCACTTTCTTCTTTATTACTTAGGTCAAACAGTATTTTATAGTATTTTACAGTATTTGCACTAGTATTTTATTGACTGTCTATGCACAATTTGGACAAAATTTTGCTGCTCTTATTTTTTCATTATTATATGTGCCCTCTTATTTACTTATTTACTTACTTTTTTGTTTACTTGAATGTTATGTTTGTCTGCGGACTTAAAATTGGTCAAATATGTCTTGTCTTCACCGTGGGATAGTGAGAAACGTAATTTCGATCTCTTTGTATGTCTGGAACATGTGAAGAAATTGACAATAAAGCTGACTTTGACTTTGACTTTGATTCGCGCATTACGCGGCGTGAAGCTTTAGTACCACTTTCAGCCACTGTGCGTCGCTCTACCACTGTACATCGCTCTGCCTGCGGTCCCTTCTGAAAAAGCAGGATCTACCATTAAACATAATTGTTGCCAAGAGTAATCCCAGCCTACGAATTCAATAACAAAATAAATCATGCATAATTAAACATTACCTCAATTTAGGCTACTTGGGTATGGCTTAAGGCTTGACTACACGGTGGTAACGAAAATCGAAATCGAAATTTGCTGTCTACATTATTGTCAGTGTTGGGGTTAACGCAACTACGCAAATCAAAACAGTGCTGTGATAATTGAGCCAGTAGAGAAATAACTGTTCAGAATTAATCTGTAGCCTTGGGTAGGCTTCTGCAGAAAACAATGTTGTTGCCGATTTAATACTATCTGGCGACGTTTTTAACAGGCTACGCAATAGAGGCTTAGACAACTATGACCCACGTTTTGGTTTCGTAAATTAATTTGCCCTACTTCTTGACTGCAATGTAGTCAATTGACTGCTTGACATGTCATTTTTATTTTTCTGTACAATAAACAAATACATCTGCTTTATGCCGCAGAATTACATTCATATTTGGAACTTACATAGTCCAATGCATCGTTCCACTACGTTAGTGTTTCCCAAAACCATAGTAGCAACGAACGTTCGCAACCACTATCGTAAAGTTGTGTAGTTACAACTACACCTCTCGACCTGTGGTAGAATGCTAGAAGCATAGTTCCAGGGATCTTCATGTCAAAGACGTCACTGACGCCAGTTATTTGTTTGCAAATTAATAATTATAAATATATTTAGGTTTCTAATTGATATTTACACTTCTAACCACCATACATCCACATTTTAAAATGCCCAAGGCAGAAAATACATAAATTAAAAGTAAATTTGCAGCCATGTGCACGTAAGTAAAAGTCACACACTTGCAGATAATAATAAGGTGGTGCGCACTTTTTGACGAGTCAGTTGAGAATATGTAGCCTTTGATTTTCATGGGGGGGGTCCTTGTTAGTTTACGCAAACCAAGCCAAGAAGGCTGATTCTGATTTTGATAATATGATCTGCACAAAAGAAACTTAAGTAAACAACGATGTCAATATTGTTGTCAACGTCTTACCCAGATTCAAACTCTTGGACAGGGGACTGGGAACTGCTGTGCAACGGCGGCTGTCATCTGCCGGCCTTAACGCAATGCGCCACAGAAGTATGTGCAGGTGCCCGTTCATGTGCTACTAAACGTCATTAACCACCTTAGTCCAGACTACTGAAGTTTGGAAACTATCATGGTCCAAACTTACAGTACTATGTAAGTACGACAGTTTTGGGAAACAGTCGTAACTTACATGTTGGTTAGTTGAACGATGCATCCTGTTAGTAAAAAGCTAACCTCCGTGGTTGTGCGGAAAGCGCCCCCAGATCAGCTTGTAGGCCATTAGCAATCTGTTTATTTTATTTTATGAAGCCTACACAGTACATCACATGCCACATTCTCACTTTCAATAGACAGATGCAATAGCCATTGGTCAAGTATTGAGTATAAAGCAATTAAGATAGTATGAAGTACTTTTTGTATAGGGTACTATCATAAAAAATCGTTAAAACGAATAGCATTTTGCAACTTGACAAAACACTGGATTAAATATCGTAGGCACAGGAGAAAACTTGTACATCCATTGGCCCGTGGGGAGATCACATGCCAGTTGCCTCTCCCTTCAGTATGACTTGTTCGGCTGTGAGCTTGTTTTCGCCCAAAAAAAAAAAAAACTATTGTAGATATCAATCGTCTTTGTTCATGGGTTTGGCCTCACAGCAGAGGCTTAGACAACTATGACCCACGTTTTGGTTTCATAATTTGCACTACTTATTGACTGCAATGTAGTCAATTGACTGCTTGACAGGTTATTTTTATTTTTTCTGTACAATACACAAATACATCTGCTTTATGCGCGCAGAATTATGCACTTGGATAGCCTATAGAACGGGCACATTTTGGAGAGAACGCACGCAAGAATCTGTAGGCTATTTGTGGCTGGTTACCAGCAAACAATGTTTAATGAGTGGAAGAACAAAATGCTGAATGAAGCCCAAATTTATGAAGGCATATCTGGCAAGTTGTTATTTTTGAAGAGGCGTAAATGGTTGGGCTATAGGCCTAGTTTGCAAGAAGGAGACATAAAGCGTGAGCATGCCACACTATCCACAGCTGTGGTAGGGGTAGGAGGATTACTGTTAGCGCAGGATTTATATAAAATTCTTCAACAGAAGGCCTGCCTCGAATGCAGGCTTGTGGTTTCGCAGCCTACAGTAAGTAGGTCTAGTGAGTTAGGAGTCCTCTAGACTTCTTTTCAGCTATCTCAGAGGTGGAAAGTTGCGTTCGTTGGGGGCAGGGCCGGGTTAACAATTCATAGACCCTTGGGAACAAATGTCTGATGCCCCCTCCGGCCCCCCAGCCAACATGAATCGGGCGGTCAGTTAATAGGCCTATCGTGAACATTTGTATTACCATTTAAGGCACAAGCGCATCTGTGAGGCCAAGCCTCACCAAGTAGCCCGTTTGTTTACAACTAACATTACATTTAATTAAACTGCTTATAGGCTATGCTGAAATAGTTTCAACATTTTGAATATCAGTGTCAGGTGAATTAGGAAATGCCTTATGGCTGAAAGCTGCTTGGGATCCCTCTTGTCAAGCAATAACCATACAAAAAGTTAAAAACAGATGACATGATGCGCATCACTGACATAATGCGCAAATAATATAGCCTAGATATTCCAATATATTGAATACATGTGTTTATTTTTAGGGGATATTGACGTCATTTTTGAGCAATTTTGACAGCCCTAGTCCACTGTAGGCTACGCCAATCGTCTATTAACACCTTCCACTAACCCCGGGGAGTGGGGGTCGCTATAATGCGTGTGAAATAGCACCATTAAGTAGCCTATGCGAAATAGCCTTAAAATCGTTCCGGTGTTGTGTGCCTTCTGGTTTCTCCACCTACTGGTTTCCTTGCGCGTGCATGCGCTGCAGCAGTTGTCAGACATTCACAAACAAGTTGTTTTAGGCGGGTTGAAGTCGCTTTTCAAGATTTTTTTACAGCCACTTGGACAAAAGACATGTAAAAAATATATGTTTTGAAAACTAGCATTAAACTGGATTCGATCCCATAAAAGCAAACGCGGCGTGACTCTCTCCATCCTGATTCCTACTCTTTGAGCCAACTAATATGTTCGCGAATCAATTAACTATTGTAGGCTACCATTAATTAATAATGTAGGCAACACCCAGGTAACATGTTGTCCAGGCTATCTGAAACAAGGGGTTGCCTCTCATCTACAACAACTGGTAACGTTGGGCTGCTACAGTCATCAGTGCACTGTGCACAGTAGGCCTATGCTACTCTGGTTGATCAACTAAAAATAAAAGATGTATTTGGTGATGACGTTATTGTAGGCCTAGTAGACCTAAATTCTGAGAAATTAAATGGTACGAGAAACTATCTACATAGCGTACCAGACCGCGATGTCTTCAAGGGTTGAATGAAGGGAGTTTGCAAAATTAGTGTATTTTTTCAAGTCAATAAACATTCTTAATTTTTCGAATGTCTTTGTCAGGGAACATCTGACTTTTAAAAACCATATGCCTGGTAGTCGCTCAGACAAGGAGTTATAAGATAAAGGCAATACCATTTGTGTCACCTAATGCAGTTCAGTGAATTAGCAAGATACCATCAGAAGGCAACAATCATAAAGCACCTGTGTCTTGCAAGACGCTCTCTCCCCAAGCGATAAAGCTGTCTGCGTGTTGTAGGCTAGATTTGCGTGAGTTCTTTCTATCTGCTTACTTTTTGTGAGTTGCGACCACCTAGGCTATGTTATAGGCGTTCTATGAGGTACCAGTGTTTAGCTGTGTCACAAAAGCGATAAACTTTGTCAGATTACTTTTAAAAAATGATATTCAGGGCTATATACATTTTAAACATTCGGGGCTGAAGACCCGAGAAAGCCTTGCGTTAATTCTTCAGGTGGGAAGTGTCAGGAATTTTCATACGAGAGACACACTCATTGGTGGTTAGTATATGGAGTAGGGAATTGACAGCAACATATCCAATCACATTATGAGATGCTGAATTTAACATAAACTGCGATGTTTGATTTTAAATTAATGTAAATTTAGCCGGGACTGTAAGCTGGCAAGCGTGGGTGCTCGATGTTTTCAGTGGGTGCCCGAGAGACGGAGCACCCATGGTATCGGCCTATGACAAGCGTATCTCGCGGTTGCATCCATTACAAACATGCAATGTGAACGTCTGGGATTGGGAAGAGCACTAAATGCTCTACTGAATAAGCCGAAGTCAAACCTTTAAATGAAAAACACTCTTTAATAATCAAAAAAATAAACCGCTAATGAAGTAAACTTGTGACCATCAAAAAATCGCCTGTAACTCCATGATAACAGGGCGTAACAGGAAGGCATTTGGCTGAGCAACGGAGGTTAATATGCTCTATATTTTGTCCAAATGATGTCTGTCTATCATCGTTGCTTTTCGGAGAAAACCAGAATGTTTAATTTGTCCTGCGTTTCTTCTGCGGCTGCAAACGGGATTCACTCGCAGTTAACCAAATATTTCTTTATTAGGGCAGGGCAGGCATATTTCTGGCTATTAAATTATTTCTAAACCAGTCTGCTAAAGTCTGTAGTGAAGTCTGTGTAGGGTTTTCCAGGCTCCATTTCTTTTTACGAGACACCCTGCTCACTTGAGCCATCTACCGGTTGTTTGGGTTGTTGCAGCGTCACACTGGGAAAATACAAATTAAAGTCGCGTGATACCGCGTGATCCCACGCGCGGACCGCGAGTGAAGCTGGCCAAGTCGAAGCACTGCCCACTGTAGGCTCACACTCTCCAGACTCATGCATAACATGTTCCCAAACCCTTTACACACACTATCCAGACGCATGCATAACATGTTCCCAAACCCTTTACACAAACTATCCAGACTCATGCATAACATGTTCCCAAACCCTTTACACACACACATAGGCACACACTCTCCAGACTCATGCATAACATGTTCCCAAACCCTTTACACACACACATAGGCACACACTCTCCAGACGCATGCATAACATGTTCCCAAACCCTTTACACACACACACATAGGCACACACTATCCAGACTCATGCATAACATGTTCCCAAACCCTTTACACACACACACATAGGCACACACTCTCCAGACTCATGCATAACATGTTCCCAAACCCTTTACACACACTATCCAGACGCATGCATAACATGTTCCCAAACCCTTTACACACACATATAGGCACACACTATCCAGACTCATGCATAACATGTTCCCAAACCCCTTACACACACACATAGGCACACACTATCCAGACTCATGCATAACATGTTCCCAAACCCTTTACACACACACATAGGCACACACTATCCAGACTCATGCATAACATGTTCCCAAACGCTTTACACACACACATAGGCACACACTATCCAGACTCATGCATAACATGTTCCCAAACGCTTTACATATTAATACTTTGTGTTTGTCAACTGTCTTGTCCAGTCCTGTCCTGTCCCACTTCCCTCTGGTGTCTGTTTGTCACCTTGTCATGTTTGATGTGTTATGTGTTACACTACACATGGTGCTATAATCTCTCTCAACTCCCATATGTATCCAGGCTCACACTAAAACTGGGTGAATGGTTACGGTAGGACACTATATTAATCCAAGTCTAAATGAAACACATTGTTTATACTATGTACAGTATATATATATATATATATATATATATATATATATATATATATTGCTTTATTAAAAATAAAGTTGGGGGATGTGTGGCGGGCCTGTCCCACCTTCACTTAAAAGGTGAATAATGTATTACCTTACAATTACTAAAGAAACAATGTTTTCACTACACGTAATGCAAAGAACTTCTCAAGAAAATAAACTAAATTCTCATAACAAGCATGGATTTGGCAACAGCCTCCTGAGATAATGGATTAGATGAGGCCAATGTTATATGCGCAATATCAAGCAGGATCACTAAGTGGACTGACGTCTTCTCTCGCCATACAGTTCTTTAAGGTAAGAAAAAACATGGAGTTATTACATAATAGTCCTAAGCATGGACTCCAGGGAATCTGTTGATTCTCCCAGTGCTCCGGTGTTTACCTTTCCTTTTGGCCCGCTAAACGCATTACGACATGCTGGCCTTGTCTCTCTCCTGCGGAGGAAGGCCTGCGGAATGACTTTGTGCCCGCACCACATATGCATGTTGTGAAGTTGGGGGAGTGAAGAAGCCTGGGGGTTGTGTAATCTGCTATAATAAGATGGATGTTCACACATGCGTGTTCTCCTTCACACTCCAGTCACAAACAGGTCGGGATTAAGGATGATGATGGTTATCGGATCGCGTCGGAGAGGACAAGGCACAGACACAGGTCCAGGCAAGCACACCTAACCCCCTCCTCACTTGCTCCTCTACATGTTCTCAATGTGTGTGATTACATAAGGGTGTTCCAGGCCATTACAAAGCATTCTTACCCGTTGAATAGCATGTGTGAAAAACATTATAAAATCTTAAAATAAACCGCCTTTTCAAGATGACACCGCTGACACGCACATAAAACAGGAGGCTCAGAACGGCAGACGGAGAGGCGTGGAGGCTGCCCAGGTGAACAGCCACAGGCCATGTCACCATGGAGATATCCAAGCAGCAGGAATGATGACAGGGTTATGCTGTTCTGGTCAAGGAAAATACATGTACACACGAACACAAACAGACTGTGCTTAGCTACAACCCTCTCCTCATGTACCATACTCCTACCACATGTAAGACTTCGCTACTCAAACCACTCAAACCAAAAAAGTTTTCAGAAGAACACATCAAATGACCTTCAGAGCTTTTAACTGTTCTTCCCTGTTGCATTTGGATTTCCCCTGGGGATCAATAAAGTATCTATCTATCTATCTATCTCATTTGGATATCATATTTGATTGATGTGTTCTTCAGAGAGCTTTTTGTGTTTTTTTGTGTTTTTGTTTTGTTTAGCAACTCTTTTTCGCATATGAAAGAAACGTCTCGCCTCAGGTTTCCATAACGTAATCAGACTCAGAACTGGCAGTGCAGTGATGGGGAAGCTAGTGGTAGTTGGTAGTTTCAGACTTTCCAATTAATGTCGGATATGACATGATTAGTCAGTGTAGATGAAGTAGCCCTACAATCCAGGCTTTTGACTCACTGTGCGCCATCGTTAGCTACAATCAGGGTATTATCCATTCCCTATGCGCAGTTAGTGTTAGCTACAATCAGGGCATTATCCATTCCCTATGTGCAGTTAGTGTTAGCTAGCCTGGCTAGCGCCACCACTTCTCAATGAGACGTGGTCTGGGAACCAAACGTTAATTTTCTCGTATTTGAAAAAAATGCCCAGATCCGTTTATTGGGTGCCACGGATGTCTATCAAATGCGTCTGTGCATAGCTCATCATTGTCTTGCTTTCCCCCTTGTTCTGTGATTGGTCCCCTATCTCAGGCGAAAATTTGCTCCATGGTCTCCAGGCTGCCTTAGCAGCGTGAATCAAATCGCGCGCAAGGCAGCATGGGAACACCCAGGCTAAGTGTTAGCTACAATAAGGGCATAATCCATTCCCTATGCGCAGTTAGCATTAGCTACAATCAGGGCATTATCCATTTCCTATGCACAATTAGTAATAGTAGTAGGTGGCCAAGAGGGGCTGTTTGCCAACACTTAGGGACACTAAGTAGAGACACTTAGGGACACTTTCAGTAGTTTGCCAACTTCCTCAACCCCAAATGAGGGACACTTTCAGTGACCCCCCGTCCCTCCTGCCCCCCAGAAAACAATATTAAAAATATTTTAAAAAAATAATAATGACAAAGTAATTTTGTTTTAAAATATACATTTCTTAAGAAATACTATCAATTTGACATTGTTCATTCAACTCATTTATAAATGATGTAGGCCTACTGTCACTTTAAGAGCATTGTCTACACTGTATTCTTCATATTTTGCTAGCTCCATTCAAATATAGCCTATGGATAGTCCACAAACTCTAACATTGTTTGTGCCACATTTATAGCACAATATTAACAATGATAAGCATACTATTAAGTTGGTATAAACAACCTTCATTCCTTTGGAAATAGAAGCATGTAATGACATGATGCTAATGTAACCTGCGTTGTGTTGAACCTGCGCGATTCAGCCCTGCACACGCCCGGACTCGAACCCGCGAACAGCAGCACCTCGGATCAGGGGCAAGCGCGCTAACAATTGAGCCAATAGCCCAGGCTACTGGCTAGCATGCCAGCAGCACTCTTGAGGCGTCGGGGAGTGAGGTTTACCAATGTCCCACAAGCACAGCTAAGCTAGCTGGCATCCATTACACTAACTAGATATTTTCTGTTTGCAATTAAAAGTGAATTATGAACCTGGTAGCCACCTAGCTATCTGAGGGGAATATGTTTCAATTGGCATATCATGTGCTTTATGTAAATGCTTAGTTTAAGGGAAACAAATAATTGAAGACTTCAAAACTCACCAATTCCATTACACAAAGGCAAAGACCACTCTTCATATTCTATCACAGTCCAAATCACTGCACTTTTTTTTTTTTATGCAGCCCTTGCCACTTAATCTACCTTAAAATACCCCCCCATTAATGCACAAATAGGCTGACACCAGACATAATTTCACTGCATTTCTTACTTCCAGTAACTATATGCATGTGACAATAAACTTGTATCCTTGTATCCTTGTACAGACTGAGGCTAATGTACAGACTGAGGCTAATGTACAGGACACTAATGTACAGAAGACTAGTGTACAGGAGGCTAATGTACAGACTAAGGCTAATGTACAGGAGGCTAATGTACAGGAGGCTTGGGGCACAGACTTGAGACCCATGAACATGAACGTTTTATGCTATTAAATAGGGGAAAACGCAAGCTATCAAGATATGTAATACAGAACAAATTAGAGAAAAGCACAATTCCTCTCAACGCAGCAGTTGTGTCTCGAACAGGAGAGGAAAACATGACTGAAGAAAATGGCTACTTTCACAATATTTTACCCGTTGGCAGAGTATGTACACAGTGGATTTCACACACATTAACCAAGATGTGCAGTGACCCATGATTAAAGTGGAAAAAAAGGCAGCTAGCAAACTTACATAACTCCTGACCTGTCAGCACACCAGTCAAACTCTGACCAAGTAGGCCTGTCAGGTCAGGGGTCATGTGGAGGGCAGTGCTCTGTTACGGCACAGGCCAACACCTCTAAGGCCAAACAAACCAGCACCTTTCAGTAACCCCAGACGCTGAGCCTGCCGGAATGCAAGGTGCCAAGTGTGCCATCATTAGCCTCTGGCCTGTATGTTAGTGTGTGCACATGAGGGACAAATAATGTCTGATTGCAGTTAATGTTGTTCCCCCAGCTGTTTTCTCAGATTTGAACAATATGACTCATTATCAGAAAATCTCAGACCCAGACCCCCAGTCAAGAAAAAAAATTGGCCTCTTCCAAAGGACTTTCCAACAACTCCAATTCTTGCATGTGCTTGATGTAGCGCAAATGTGGTGACAACAAAATGGTTGTGTGTTGATGTGCGTGATATGTCACATCCCACAGCTGTAGCTCATCATGCAAGGGGTGCTGGGGCAGCTGGCACGGGACCCTGTCAATGACAGCTGTTTCACAAAAAAACTAACGCAGTAAATAACAGTAAGTCGTGCAAGCTACCGTTTATCCCAGGCCAATGTCAACTCATACCATGGGGTGACTGGGTTCTTCCTTCCACAGCCATGTCAGACATGCGTGGCGGAGCACAGAGGGATATGGTTGCCAGTCTCTGTGGGTCGTCATTTTGAGATAGAAGCCACACCGCAGGGCTATTTATAGAACTCTCTCTCCGCGACCACAGCCATGCCCGGCCTGCGCCCCAGACCCCGAGCCTGACTGGAGCGACTGCCCCAGACACACACACACATCTCCCCAGACACACACATCTCCCACACCCCGCAATTGCAGAAGCCGGCAAGCCAGCTTCTGTCAGAGGCATCTGTGAAGTGTCCCCAGGGAGCGAGTCTGGGCAATTGGGTTTGACTGCTGGAGGTCTGGCCACTGGGGTGAGGTGACCCGGCTGGCATCCTGGCCATCAGCAGGGCATGGGCTGGCATCCTGGCATGGCAGACAAGTACGTTGGTGCACGGCCGAAAGGGTGCTCTATAAGCATGCTCAGTGGCAATGGCAACCACGGCTAAAGTCTGCCAGCTTCTCGGCGGAGGCCATGACAGCCCTTGACAGTGTATCGTTTGTCAGACAGCGAGAGTAATCATTACGACGCTTAAAATAGAATAATTAGAGGCGGGCGCTCACCACCTCAGCCGCTCCGTCTGCCCTCCTCGCGGCGCTCACCAATAGCACATTCCATTGACCGGGTGGGTCTGGACTTTTATGCAACTTCTCCGCTGCTTTTAAAACTTGTTTGTTTGTGCTTGTTTGTCATTTAATTTGAGGGAAACAGGGAACAGGATATGATCTTCTTACCCCGACTTTAACTTTTTTACTGTCAGTGCAGTTGTAATCGTCAATGAGAATGAACCACTTCTTTCCCCCTGGTTTATTGAAGGGATAAATAAAAAAATTCATCCCTAAAATAATAATTTTCTTGGCCTACGTTTGCCAGAGTTGGTATGATACAGACAGGAATTGCATTGAACCTCAAGCATCCTTTCAAACTCAACATACTGAACATGGGGATGTGAAACATCAGGAAGACATTAATTGAGCTCATTATGTTGACATTTCACAGATCACAAAGATGGTAGGCCTGGTCATGCTCCAAGTGCACAAGAAGGAACAGAGAAATTAAGAGCTACAAATCCACTATATATGAGATACACAGTTTTTTGCTCCACCAACAGGTAAATTATCAAATTATTAATAATACTATAAGAATTTATTTTCCTGCCATATACAACACAAAACCACTTTTTGTAACTAGTAATTTCCTTTACAATCAGTACTGAACACACATCAAAGATGGGAAACTAGGACAAAGTCACACAACATAATACAGTGCCATGACTTACAGCCTACTAAACATATCAGTTATGTTTCCTCTTTATTTTGTCAGAGGACTGGCACACTCTACCAAACAAGTTTACTTCTGGGAAAACAAGAAAGACATCCAAGAACAGCTTAAACTTAAAGACTACTTCACTAAACATTACACAGAGTATAAGTAAACCACACATGAGAACAGTTTGAGGTCCACAACGTAGACAACTGTATTGAGTATGCTTTGATACATTGTAACAGCCTGAATTCCTGTGTCCAAAGTCTGGATCGTGTAAAATTTGGCATGTAAGTATTCAGTTGAACTAGTTCTTGCCAAATAATGTCCTGCATGCATGCATGGAGCCAACGCTCCCAAAGGTTCATCCTACAGTACCTACACTGACTGCTGAACAGGGGCGTCATGCAAGCCAAATTCAGAGGGGGCACAATCAGGGAGGGACAGAAATACCTTAACAGAGCAAACAGCAACCCTCATCTATCTGGCTAAAGTATCTATTTTGTAAGTTAATGTAAAACACATAGGTTGGTGAAAGAACTGTAAGCTCAAATTAAGCTCATTAAAGTGTAAGCTTATTAAAGCATGTTTAGACACAAACATTACACTTAGGCGTACTACACATGATTTTAAAAACAGTACCATTGCAGTTGTTATGATTTGATTGATATGTGACCTAAGAACAATCTTACATTAAAAAAGTTGCTGAGGTCTGACTTTGTGGCGCTCAGAAATTAAATTAGTTTAATCTTAATTCATGTGATGAAGGACTTTAAACAAAGTTTGACAGGTTTCAGTGCTGAGTAAGATTAACACTAAATATTTGAATATTTTACTAGTAATATATTTTTCATTACCATTATGGCAAGCAATAGGCTATCCTACCTCATTTGTAAGTTGCTACCTGCAAATCATGAGCAAGAGACCTGATAACCTAAGTTATGAACACATGAGAGAGACTATTATACTTTCTTGCCCTCTACATCACAGTCATAGTGATCCTATTTATATAAAACAACTTTGTGCTCCTTTTAAAAGGGTATCCCTTTTCACTACATGGATTAGCTGCCACCAACGTTAAGAGACCAAGTGGAGATTGAGAAACATCCAACGCAATGCCTTGGTAGACCTGTAACATTTGAAGGTTTCAATGCAAGCTTTATTCTAGATCGAGGGCAGGGACACAGACACAGAACACAATGCATACGGAGCAGGTCAAGTACACACACACACTACACATAGGGAGGACGCAGCCCCCCACACAAAAAGGATCACACACGAGGGAGAACTAAAAGGGAAACATGCTACAATAAAGACGCTAACTTTAGACTTATAACTTAGGAGAAATACCGACATAAACCCCAATTGTTCGCTCCCGTATCCCAGCATGCCCTGCGTGGGAGAACGCTAACAATGTCTTATGCGCCGACGTTACAGACCTAATGTTATTAGGTTGGATTTTGTAGTCACTGCAAATTTAACACCCTCGTTTCTATGATACTGGAAACAATTGAAACAGGAGACTGTGCCAAATATTTGTAATAGGTGTAAGCCTAGGCTACGTTACACTGACACCATGTAGGCTAACGTTAACGTAATGCCCTGAATTCGCGGCCAACATCAAATCCATAGTTCTAACTATTTGATCGCCAAGTCAAAATTTCCTGGTCAACCACAAATAATTCCACTACTTTTTATTGCTTAGCTAGACTACTTACCACTTCAACACCATTGACTGTAGCATCTGTTTTAACTGTAACAGTTCAACTGTTCAAACTGTAGCGTTAACTGTAACCGTTCAACACAAGCAAAACATTGCAAGCTCAATGCGCGTGTGAGTTGTTACGGGAACATTCACAGACACCAATTTTAGGAAAAGGGCTAATGTTGACCGGTCTTCAGCTGGTACGGTTTATTACACATCCAGAAGAATGCATTTGAGTTGTTATAGACTCTGGCTTATTATGGAGCATAATAGGAACAAAGTTATGATCAAAAAAATGATCAGAGAGGAAAAATCCACGTGCCCCCTTTATTTCAATGGGCATGACGCCACTGCTGCTGAAGGCACTGAGGTGATGGGCTAGTAGCATGAGGTGATGGGCTAGTAGCATGAGGTGATGGGCTAGTACTACCGAGGTGATGGGCTAGTAGCACCATGAGGTGATGGGCTAGTACTACTGAGGTGATGGGCTAGTACTAGCATGAGGTGATGGGCTAGTACTAGCATGAGGTGATGGGCTAGTAGCATGAGGTGATGGGCTAGTACTACCATGAGGTGATGGGCTAGTAGCATGAGGTGATGGGCTAGTAGCATGAGGTAATGGGCTAGTACTAGCATGAGGTAATGGGCTAGTACTACCAAGGTGATGGGCTAGTAGCACCATGAGGTGATGGGCTAGTAGCTAGTAGCATGAGGTGATGGGCTAGTACTAGCATGAGGTGATGGGCTAGTACTACCATGAGGTGATGGGCTAGTGGGAAGTGAATGAAGTTGGAAGCAACGAAATGTAGCAATTACTAATAGCTTTCATCTCATAATAGGCTGCTTTTCATCACACAATTACTATGAGTGCAAACCACTGCGATCCACTGTAAGTGGTCTGTCTGTGTTTATGAGAGGAGGAGTCTCTCCATACTTAGTTTTGCAGACAGACTGGATGTTTTTCAGAACTTTCATCAAAGTGTGCCTGTATCAAGGAGGGGAGAGGATATGGCTGTATAATGGCAAGTTCTCCACACTGGCATAATCAGCACACGCCTAATGGCCCGTAATCATCTGTTTCCTGATATTAACTCCAATCAGCAATCAAAGTGCCCTACAATTCATGATCTTGTAAAGACACATTTGGGCTAGAGCATCAAGCAGCCAGCTCATTTCTTTGTGCTGGGACTTTTTTTGTTAAGGAAGCAAGATGGGAAGGGTCAAAAAAATAAAACACAGACTGAGGGGAACCAATGAAAAAGAGGAATGCCATTTCTTTTGGGAAAAGGAGAACATTCCTCCGGTTCATTAGCCTAAAGAGAAAATAGACTGCAGAACAAATTAATGTTAACTTTAATTTCTGGTTTTACATAAATATAAAGTCCTGGAGCAGCCTGTGGAATGTGTGGGGAGGTGGGGGCTGGGGGGGTGCATGCCTTGGAAGACCGAATGAAACTAAGCCGCCACATTTTTAACAGCAAGACTCGGTTGGTCTTGGCAGGGCACTTTCCGAATGACTCTGGACTACCTTTGTGTTTCTCATTATAAATCCCTAGCATACGGAAAAGTTTAGCCGCTCAAACACTGTTAGCCACACAATAATCTGTGACTAGAGACCGGCCATGCCTGATTTGGCCAGGTTTGTTGTACAAGAACGAAGATAAACACGGTTGCAGTGGTCTGTTCAAAATAAGGTAGTTTTATGTCCCTCTTTGTGTTCCTCAAATTAAAACTTTACGGGCAGTATTTGTGCAGACTGGCACAGCTATCAACACCCATGAGGCAACAGGACATAACCCTCTCCATGAATTACTGCTTTGTGTCTATGGCATGTCTTTGCTCACAGCAAGGGCCCATGTCATGTCCCCCAAACCATATTAACCTACATTCTTTCCAAATGCTCCTGGCTACACTGAAGTGATCATCGGAACATGCTCCCTTCCACCCATGGGTCTTTACAAGGGAAAAGAGGACAGGACAGAACAGTCCTTACATGTAATCAAAAGCAGTCGATAACTGCTCCGGGCCCCACAAAGTTGAGGGTAACGTGGTACAAAACAATGCCCTCTGTTTCTTCTAAATAAAAATAGATACCCTCTTAAGATGTTTTCATCAGAAACACCTGGGTAGCTGGACATAGGGAGTCGTGGTGGGGATTGTCCATAGGGTCCCCTGGGTAGCTGGACATAGGCTGTCGTGGTGGGGATTGTCCATAGGGTCCCCTGGGTAGCTGGACATAGGGTGTCATGGTGGGGATTGTCTATAGGGTCCTCGGCTCCCCTGTGATAACCATAACAGGGTCTTCAGCAGGAGGAGCATCGCAAAAACAAAAACAACAGATACTGAATGTTACTGATACCGAAGCCCCTGTGAGGGCTATCGGGTCCCTGCAGAGCTTTGAAGTTTTGGAGTCGGGGCCAACGCGGTACTCCTGTTACCCCCCCCTCCCCCCATTCACCCAACCAACCCCCCATTCAGGATTAGCCTTGCTATGATTTAGAGCTGCTCTCACTGACCTCCGGAATGCGGCGGATGACGGATCTATTTTCCTACATTGTTTCACCTGCTCTAAACGAAACCACATGTTGCACGGGGCCGCCTCGCCTTTGTCCATAATTGGAAACACATGGTGTGGGGGGAGGTGGGTCTGGAGTGGAGTCGGAGGACAGCTCCCCTGGGCCAGTGGAGCAACACCCAGCTTGGAGGGGTGAGGAGTGGAAACGTTGATGGACAGAGATGTATAAGAGGTGCACTTGTGGTCACCAGACCACTGACACTGGACAGCATTGGAAGAGAGTGAAGCTGAGGGCCTCAGGGCTTGATTGGTTGTTCCTTACCTTGTGGACAAGAGGGTCATGGGGCGTTCACAACGATGAAGGGTCTCAGTAATCATCTCATGTTGTTCGTCTAAGGGGCAAACTGCTCAGTGGGCCCAGGGTGGAACAGAAATCCCAACAGTGGACCATGGAAAACCTCTGAAGATGCGGTACCCATGATGCAGTGGATGGTTAGGCTACCTAACCATAGCCCTCAGGTCCATGATTCAAATAAATGCCATAGTGAAATCCAATCAGAAACTTTGTCACGCTTTCCTCACAATTTTCCATTAGACACAGGAAGGATTTCCTCCCCTCATAATTTAATAAATACACATTCAGAAGACTTTTTTTTCTAACAAGCAAAAACTGAATTTATAATGCAAATGCTGGATTGTGACCTATGGGCTATGGCCTTACCATTGCTGCTAGCTGACTTGCCACTTGAAGTAGAGGAGGCATTCTGATCCAGTGCTTGTTTTGGTTTCATTTCTTTATTTATTATTATTTATTATTATTATCATTCTTTATTTATTATTATTATCATTCTGAAAGAATGCGTCTAGCTGTCTATGCCTGTGCTAAGGGCATTTTTGGACTTGTGAAATGATCCTAACTTCGCTTGCACTCAAAGCATACTCACCTCTTTCGTCGTCGGGCCAACTTCAGCACAAACGTTCACAGGAACATGGTTGGCAGTTAACGGTGTGGGTAGGGAAGGCCTAGAGGAAGAGGAAATATCGATTTTGTAGTGAAAACTAATTCCCACAACAGTGAGAGATTCCATCACTGATTAACACTGACACTTGAATTCACCGGTGTAAAGTTACCAACATGGGATAAGTAGCTGACTTTTACTGTAGACTACAAGTTGACAGGCTGTTTTGTGTTCGTAATTAGCATGGCGGCTAGGCTCATTTGGCTTGGTTAGCGCCGCTGTACAGTTTGTGATTAGGGCTAATCAGGATACACTTAACCACCAAAAGGCCTGCCAGACCCACGCCGTGAACAGAGATGGATTAGTCTGCGCGTTTAAGGAAAAACATTGCTTGTATCAAATGCCAACCTGCCATTTCAAATAGGAAACTTTGCTGTAAAATATTGCAGGTGTCTTTGCTGAGTGTTCTTTTAGCTTTACAACTCTGCCATCTAGTGGTTTGACCTATTATTGGCCTGCCCCTTGCTCCAGGAATCAAGCCCCTAAAGCCCCCTTTTTACATGATGTCTTTCTTTATTCGTTTGGCTTAAATTAGATTAATTATTTCTTCTCTGAATAGGCTATACATATGTAGCATGTTTAGGCTATGTGTTTAATTGGTTTCTATAAATATTTTGCCTCATATGAAGATGCTGCCTCTCTGACATGTTTACTGTTGAATGTGACAACGTTATCTCTCGGAGGATCAACCCGGTAGCATGACCCCGTAGACCAAGCGTAATGTCACTGTTGATAGAGTCCCACCCAGGACAAAGAGCAGCTGGAGCAGGTGTGGCACTAATGAGGTCAGGGCCGTGCGGTTTGTCACGTACAACTGGAACCTCTCCAGAGCCACGCGTCCCGGTCAGCAGGCCCGACTCCCTCTGACACAAGACAACAAGATTTAGTTCTTCTTGGTAGATGTACATGTGCCCACACCAGCATACCTAGGTTTGCAATATGTTATGTTTGATAAAAAGCCTTCACTGACTGCAACATGGAGTATTTTTCAATCATGACATTATGATTTGTTAGGTTGTAGGTGTTGTTCTTGTTGTTGGTTAATGGAGGGACTAATAGTGTTTGACATGTTGGCTGCAGCTGTTTTGTTTATTTGTTTTTGTCTGTCAAATATTGTTGTCATCACATCTACCATGTCACAGAGACCCCCCACCTTCAGTTCAGTTTACCATCAAGCTAAGGGATAGCTAAGCTAAGCTAAGGGATAGCTAAGATACAAAATCCAAAAGATGTTTATCTGGATTGTGTTTATGCAGGATATTGCACATGACTAGTAAAATAATTTGATATAAAACTGCCTAGTGTTTGGCACTTTTGTACAAACGCTGAATATATGCCAAAATATTTTCCTGTAATGAAGCCTAGTCTTTGCAATAATGAAGGTGCATGTATATCCATATGCACATAAAAGCTTTTGCGTTATTAATTCATTCTTTGGCATATCTGTGAGTATGCCCTTGCTTGGCCAGTGCCCAAGATCACTCATTAAACCCAGAGTGATCTGAGAGCATCAGATAAAGCTGGCCCTGTAACGCTTACATATCTGCTACATTCACTCTCGCATGGCCCCAAGCTCCACACATTCAGTGGAAACAGCTTGTAGGAGATCAATCATCCAACACATCAACTGTGTTTTAATGACAACAAACATTCCACTCCATCGAGCCTCCATCATGCACCTCTCAGGGACAAATGGCAATCCTATCAAGACTATTGATTCTCATGGCCACAGTGAATGCACACTTTTGAGAGCCAACAGACTAAAAAGACTTTAATCATAAATATACCCAGTAGCAGTCTAATGAATTCCAAAAGAGCGTAAGCCCATTTAGAACAGTTTTTATTATGTACAACCTCAATATTTCAATAATATTATATAATAAGTTTATACATGTCCTCAAAGAATACATCTTCCACATAACATCTGCCTGGGCCTAATATACATTTTTGAAAATATCATGATACGAGCCCTCACATATACACATACATATGCTAGTCACATTTCATTGTCATCCTAACCTACAAATGAAACAATCACTGCTTTATTTCTGGCTAGGCTTGTCTTCTAACTGGAAAGATGTAGTATGAAAATTAATATGCACTCTTCATTAAGAATAAAAATCATAGTTGGACCATGCTAAACACACACATACTTCTTGCAAAGATGAAATGTTACAATAACATTTCGTCTATGATTCATAAACATATTTGTTATGCAATCTGTACTGACTTGTATTTGTTTCTACACTCTATTTGAGTTCTATAATGTATAATCAGAGGATAGATTTATCTATTTATTTATCCCCAAAGGAAAATGTCAGTGACTGAGTTTCTCAACGATGAGCAAAAGAGCTTTATGAAATGCCTGAACAGAATGTGAAACCTGTAAACATAATGCCACCAAGTTTACTCATGGTCAAAACAAAAATGCTGGTGCTTCATTTGTTTTTGCTGTTGTCATGTTAGATTTATTTTACATGTCCATTGTGGACTTGCTTGCCAAAAACAAAGTTTCATATACAAATTCCCATGTCAACATAGACACTCGTATGTTCTACTATCACATCCATGGTGTGGATATATGTGACAGATTGTTGGAAAAGAAATCCTCTATTATATTCCAAGGCTTCCTGCTCTGTTTCCAGCGCTGGCTACATAGTACGTTCTGAGTGAACCACTACAAGCTCGAGGGGAAAAAAGACGGCCGACTTACACATTCCTTCTGTGTAGCATGGCTATAGTCAGAGAGGGAACCAATGCTGTCAGACAAAAGGCCCAAACACACATGGCAATAGAGATCCATAGTGCTGCCTCCTCCAGCACTGCACAACACTGGCAGTTACATGGTGCCCTGTGTTTGACTCTCTCTTTCTCTCCCTTTCCTGTGTGTGTGTGTGTGTGTGTGTGTGTGTGTGTGTGTGTGTGTGTGTGTGTGTGTGTGTGTGTGTGTGTGATACAGAGAAAGAGGAAGAGGGAGGTCACGGTGCATATTTAAAAGGAAAGAATAGAAAACAACACCTTAATTGTGCACACTGTGATGTGCCAATAACATTGTCTTTGCGTGAGAGAGAACAGGTAGAACATTAAGACACCATGAATGGAATTAATGTCCAAGAAAGAACAGAATCAAATATTCATTCATACATAACCCTAACCCATTAAAACATGTCAGCAAACTTCCTGAATTGAAATATCTAAAGATACAAAACAGTTGAAAAAAGTGCATGACTTGTTACATGCAGTCTTAATCATCAACATAAATAAGAAATTAAACTATAAGCCATTCTGCTGAAGGATATAAAATAATTTTGCTCTGATATATTCCAATCCATATCAAACCCACCTTAGCATCTATTTACTTTGCTGTACATCACATCTCATTTTGAACTCTGAACCATATCCAGCAGTATCCTGAAGCAATGCAAGGTGTGTAGTGTTTTTGTTTCCATTATTGCAGACCTGATCATTCCTGGTTGAATATGTTGGTCCATCAAATAAAAGGAGAAAGTCATGTAGCAGGTCCTGTCCTGAGAGGGAGATGATTGGCTAGTGGGGGACTCTGATAGTCTGGCCCCATCCAGAGTCTTGATGCCCTTGCCACTGCCCAAGTTTGTGTAAATATGGCGTCACACAGAGGCATCCCTGCATGGCACAGTGCTCCTCCACACACTACGGACCCCTGGGGAGCCCTCATGGCCAGGAGCCTGAAGACTCTGGGTGGCTCGACCCAGCGGAGGCCAGAACACCCCAAATGGACCATATTAGAGGACAGCCTTGTGCGTACACAATAGAGCATCTGCAAAGACAAGAGGAGAGGAGGAGGGGGAGGAGATGAGAGGAGGAGAGGAGAGGAGAGGGGAGGAGAGGAGGAGGAGAGGAGACGGATGCTAATTTAGCTGTAGAGTGCACAAGGGAGGAGCTGATAACTTCTGAATGCTCACAATTATAAATGAGTCAACCATTCCAGTTGTAAAACAGTGGCATTCAGTGGTATTTGGTAGTGATGGTTTGTTTTGTCTTTTCAGCACTCTGATCAGTCCATTTATATCACATGTCATAATAAGGCAGAATTTGAATGTGTAATTGATGTGATGTACTGTATCAGCACACAGTAACCATAGAAGGACATTTATTTTTTTTGTAACTGGTTGTTTTTCTGGCATCAGGGGCATCCTATTATGCGTGTGGGTGTAAAAGACAATGAAATTAACTATACCTGTGTCACATCTGATTATTCTTTTCTGTTAATCTGAAAAACAACCACATATCAACTAGTTAGTCAAGGGCAGGAACATATGCATTTATAATAATTGTATTGTTATTTTAATGTAAAATGTTTTGTATTTCAGTATGATTGTATAATAACAGTAATAATTGTTCTAGAAGCATTCTGTGTGATTTGTACAATGCCTATGATAATTTTGGGATAATTTTGAGTGTCAAGTCAGACAGTAGGCAGCTGGCTGGTGGCCTACAGGAGGTTGGTGACTATCCTGTTAAGAGGCAACTACTTTGAAGCTTTGAACTCCCTTTCCTCAGTGTCCTGATGCCTCGGCCTCCTGCAGCCTCTGTGGCCCACTGTGCAAAGCTTAGCCTCATGCTGCTCTCATCTAAATGCCACATTCTGTTCCTGCACCTTCTAAGATTTAATTTGCAGCTCCCTTTACAGATGTGGCTAATGCCTGCACACACACGCACGCGCGCACGCACACACACGCATGCACACAAGCGCACACGCACACACACACACACACACACGGAGACTGATAGAAGGAGAGAGAGTCTGTTACATGTAACAGGGAATTCGTAATTAGCAAATGTGCCTTTGACTGCAGAAACAGTGAGGTTCTTCTATGTGAAGATTATTCAGTAACATTGGAAAGCTGTCTTATTTCCAGCTAACTGAATGTTTCAATTTTATATAATAGGGCCAGAGAGCAATTGATATTTTCAATCCACTTCGATTTGACTTCATGTTAGGTAGCAAAACGGTAGCAAAAAATATTGCAAGCTTCATGAAGGAATGTAGCAACATCTAATTTCCAACAGTCACGTTCCCCTTTACCTGGAGATGGACTGCAGCTGAATCTAATTACTCTTCTTAAGCAAAAGCATATGATGGTAGAGTGCAGATGTGCCATTATTTTTGAATGCCTAAAGTTGCACAAATTGCATAATGTTTGTCATAACATCAGGGCTTTGAACCAGATTTTTTTCCCAATTGGTTCGTTCAGAACAGAACCAGTATTTTAATGTTCCCTGTTTTTTCAGTTCAACCCTAAAATTGACATTCCTGAACTGGTTAGAACAAAAAAATAAAGTTCCCGAACCGGTTAATAACGTTCCATGTCAGCTGCGGGACATACAAATAAAACTTTAAAATTATATTGTTAGTCTACGTCTCTATCCTGTAAGCGGCATAACTGTAATTCTGACATGCCTACATTTTTTTCAGTATTATGAATTAAGGAAAATGTCTGCCAAGTTGTTTATTGGCAAACAACTGATCACATAACAATTATACTTCTTAGATAGCTCCATTGGTGCAAATGACAAATAGGGGAGGCTACATAACTGTCATAGAGAACTTCAATTGACCAAACCTGGTCAGGGCTCAATCAGTGCATTTGTTTCTCTTATGTCAATACAAAACCATAAAGCATTACTGAAGCATCACTGTAGTTCTTACATCCATCCAAAAGCCTATGCAACTCACATAGCTAAATCTGTGTAAATAACTGAAATATGGTAGGCTACATACAATAGCTGCCATACATGGATTTCTATGCAACGTCACGAAAACATGCATGCGCAACCAAGAGGCAGAAAGCACCATAGAACAGCATAGAGCAATGCAAAAGAGCAAAAGAATAAAATTAGTTTTTGTGCTGAAAACGGCACCAATTTGAAATCACGATGGTTAGAGAATGTTAAATATGTTCAATATCCCTAACGGAATGCATTTCTTCGCCAAAAATGACAAAATACGATGTTATATTAATAATGCAAATGAACGGCAAACTTTGAAATATAGTCTGAAATGAGATGTTATTATCATTGAGACAACAGGGGTATACAAAAAAATCCGATTGTAGCTTATGTAAGATCCGACAAAGAGTCCAAAGAGATAGTGGTAGTAAACAAACTCTTTACTTAGAACTTGGCCAACATAATCACAGAATGTACAACTCAAGTGCCACCTCCAGTTCCCCGGTTAAAACATAACCTCACATCCCGCTACCTATTAGTCTCGCCTCGCGAGAGCCCCCCCCCCTCCTAATTAAGGACTCACCAGAGAGCATGCACCTAGTCAACAAAATCAGCCAAGTGGCGTGGAGGGTGACGGTCTCTTGCCGGACGCTGTAGAGGGGTAATGGGTTCGGGAATCGTCACAAGACCAGAGGGGTCTTCAACAGACCTGCTGGTCTCGGGTTGTGGTGTTTCAGCTGAGGTAGACTCAAGCAGCCCATCCTCAGGTGACTGCTGTCCAGGAACGATGGATTCTCCAGCGACCACATCCGTGCCTGAAATCACTCTACCATGCAGCTGATCCACGTGGCTGATCCACGTGGCTTGGCCATTTGAACGAGGATGGTAAGGGGCCGTCGTCACTGGTCTGATGCCATTCCGCCTGGCAAACTCTTTGAATTCTTCTGACGTGAAGGCCGCACCATTGTCAGAAACAATGACGTCTGGCAACCCGTGAGTTGCGAAGAGGAGTCTCAAGGTGCTGATCACTGCAGACGATGACATTGAACTCACCATGGCAACCTCTAACCATTTAGAGTGTGAGTCCACAATTATGAGAAATGTCTTCCCTTGGAATGGACCCGCAAAGTCAATATGTAACCGGGACCATTTCTTAGTTGTCCACTCCCAAGGGTGTAGCTGTGCTGTTGGTGGTGCATGACGGGATCTCTGACAGGTTTTACAGGATTTTACTGTCTGCTCGATCGCTGAATCCATGCCCGGCCACCAGGCATAACTCCTCCCCAGACCCTTCATATGCACAATGCCTGGGTGTGCATCATGCAGCATGGCTAGTACCTCCTCCCTTGCCAGGCTGGGAATAACCACACGACTTCCCCACAATAGGCAGTCCTTGTGTGCGGACAGTTCATGGCGCCGGGTAACAAATGGCTTGAAACTGCTGTCAGGTGTGTCCATTGGCCAGCCATGCAGGTCCCAGCGCAATACACGGGACAGAACTGGATCCTTCCGAGTAAGTACAGCAATGTGTTTTGCATTCAGTGGGGCTTCAGGTGCCATTTCCAGTAAGAGTACCTCCATGGGGAGTCTCACGAATGGCAGTGGGCAGTGGTAAGCGGCTAAGGGCATCAGCATTCGCCAGCTGTTTGCCAGGGCGGTAGCACAGCTCGTAATCATAGGCCAAGAAGCACACTCCAGCGAAGCATGCGTGGGGACAAGACAGGTGGCATAGGCTTAGAGTGGTGTAGCAGGCCCAACAGCGGTTTGTGGTCAGTAAAGACCAGAAAGTGGCAACCAGCGAGGTACTGGTGGAATTTCTTAACTGCGAAGATGACCGCCAAGGCCTCCTTATCTATTTGGGCATAATTTCTTTCTGTGGAGGATAGTGTCCTTGAGGCAAAGCAGATGAGAGCCTCCCGGCCATCAGATTCCATATGGAAGATTAGCGCCCCCAAGCCATAAGGCGAAGCGTCACAAACAACCGCTAATGGCTTTGTCTCATCATAGTGCGTCAGCACGCCATCAGCCTGAAGCAGTTGTTTAGCAGCAGTATAAGCCTTTTCATGCGAGTCAGACCACTGCCAGGGTGCAGACTGATCCAGGAGGCGATGCAGTGGTTCCAGGATGGTGGCCTTGTTTGGCAAAAAGCAGCTGCAAAAATTGAGTAGGCCTAGGAATGATTGAAGCTCTGTTTTTTTTCGGGCGAGGGCCTTCTGAATAGCCTCAACTTTCTCCATAGTCGGCCGTACACCATCCTTGTCCACATGAAACCTTAAAATTCAACTTGGCTGGCAGCGAACACACTTTTCTCCTTCTGCAGCCGCAATCCTGCTTCCGCAAATCGTTCCAGCACTGCACGAAGATGTTCATTGTGCTGGTCCACAGTCTTACCAGCTATTAAGACATCATCCAGGTACGGTTGCACCCCTGGTATACCAGTGAGGAGGGTATCCATAAAGCGGCTGGAAGATGGACACAGCTGTCGAAACTCAAACTGCAGGGCGGCGGGCCGAAACAGCCCACGATGGGTGTTTATGGTGAGAAGTTCTGCAGCCTCGTGCGTCCAGCACCAGCTGCTGGTAAGCTTGTTTGAGGTCCAATTTACTGAAGATAACTCCCCCTGCCAATCTGGAGAACAGTTCAGCTATCGTAGGAATGGGGTAAACATCAGGCTGCACCACTGTATTTACTGTGCAGCGATAGTCACCGCAAATTCTTAAGCTGCCTTCTTTTTTAACTACTGGGACGATGGGTGTGGCCCACTTCGAGTGTCGCACTGGTTCAAAAATACCTTGAGCTACTAGCTTGTCAAGCTCCTCGTCTAGCTTTGGCCGCAGGGCAAAAGGCACGGAGCGTGCTTTAAAAAACCTAGGTGATGCTGTCGTATCAATATCAATGGCAATTGGAGGGGTACGTGAGGCTCCGAGGTCCTGAAAAAGTTCTGCATATTCCGTTAGGATGGGCTCCACGGATTGCAGGCATACTTGGTGCACACCTAACACGGAAATGCCCAGTGCATCAAACCAGTCTCTGCCCAGTAGACTTGCCCCCTGACCTTGAACAATAATCAGGGGTAAGGTCCTGCGATTACCCTAATACTGCACCTCCACAAAAATGTTCCCCTTAACTTGTAGTTATGCTTGTGACCATTGTTTAAGCACACTACTGTCCTTGAGCAGCAAAGGCGGCTGGGTAGGCCACAAGGTGTTGTAACTGCCCTCACTGATCAAGGAGCATGCGGCTCCAGAGTCCACCTCCATAACATGTGCCTTGTTATTCAGGATCACAGTGGCTTGATATGTTTTTTTTATGTGAGCATAAGGCTGCCTGCCCATGGTATAAATGTCATATTCCTCGTCTTGTTGCCAAGAAGTCTTGTGTCCGAAGAATCTGCTGATGTGACCTCCCTACTCTTCTTAAAACAAACACGAGCAATGTGTCCCCTTTTCTTGCAATAGTGGCATACTGCAGAGGCAAATTTGCAATGTTGTTGGTTGTGTGTGCCTCCACAACGAAAACATGGCTTTGCACCCCCTTCTGCTGCTGTTTGTTTTTTTTTGAAGATGGGTGGACTGTGTGCAGTCTGATAAACTTCTGCTGACTGTGGTTGTCCACTTTGGTTCGGCTGGAGTATACGTGCATTTAATGTGGCCGTCTCAGCAGCAAGGGCTTTCTCCTCGGCGATTTTGAATGTGAGGTCCTTTTCAGCCAGCAGGCGGCGCTGAAGCCCCTCATCTAGCACCCCACAGACAATTCTGTCTCGCAGCATAGCTTCCAGCTGGTCACCAAAATTGCAATGTACTGAAAGTTTGCGGAGTTCAGCAATGTAGCTGGAGATGCTTTGGCCTTGCTTCTGTTTGCAATTGTAAAACTGAAAACGTTGAACAATTTGTGATGGAGGAGGACTGTAGTGGCGTTTCAAGACTATTACGAGGTTTGCATAGGTGACGGCTGTAGGAAGGGTGGGGGCGACCACCGAGCGTAGTGTGGAATATGTTGCAGCCCCACAGACACTAAGCAGAATAGCGTGCCGTTTCTCCTCCTCCGCTACGTCGTTAGCTAGGAAAAAACATTCTAATCGCTCAATATACTCTTCAATGGAATTGCCAGAGCCTTCATCAAACTCTTCTATACGACCCAGCGTGGTCATGGTGATTGTCATTACTCACAGATTGATGCCGGACTGTAGACTATCGAAGGCTGCTGATTAGGCTACCATAAAAAATAAACTTTGTAGATTCGGATCCCATCCTCGTCGCCAGTGTAAGATCCGACAAAGAGTCCAGAGAGATAGTGGTAGTAAACAAACTCTTTACTTAGAACTTGGCCAACATAATCACAGCATGTACAACTCAAGTGCCACCTCCAGTTCCCTGGTTAAAACATAACCTCACATCCGTTACCTATTAGGTCTGCGCCCCCCAATTAAGGACTCACCAGAGAGCATGCACCTAAACATAAATCTCAATACATTACAGCTTACAGCGGCCGACTATTTACGTTAAGTTTATAACGTTGTGGACGGCCACCAAGCGTCTTCTGCCCCACGGCTGCACACGCATCTAGTTTTGTTGGTAAACGGGAAACCCGTGTATTGTGAACATCAATTGGCCAAACCTGGTCAGGACCCAATCAGTGCATTTTTGTCTCTCTTATGTCATCAGATAATACAAAACCACAATGGTGTGTACACAGCTGCCATTGTGAATATTAAACTTATAAACAAATGCCCAAAACCTTGTCAGGGCCCAGAGGGAAATGACAAAAGATTCTGCCTGTACAGCTGGTGGCAAGCTTCTCCATTACATTTCTCCCGAAGAGTGGACAACTGGAAGTCAACCTCACCAAGTCATATTGCACAGAAATCTTGTCAAAGAACGAAAAAAATAACGTTATTAACCCGTTACCATTATTTTAGATAAACGATTCTGTTCCGGAACATAAAAAAATGTAAAGTTTCTGCTTTCGTTTCTGTTCTTAGGAAAACATCAAAAGTTTCTGGTTTTAGTTTTCGTTCCGTGAACCGGTTCAAAGCCTTGCATAAAATACTCGTATTAAGCTTGCACACACTGCATAGACTGAATGGCATTGCAATCACATGTGCTTTAATGGTTGCATTATGCCCTAGTAATGGATAGATAGATAGATAGATAGATAGATAGATAGATAGATAGATAGATACTTTATTGATATAATGCAGATTTTCCTATCAGTATGCACTAATCATATTTTATTTACTTGTGTGTTTTGCCCAAATTATAATAGCTTGTATTTTGCTTAATCAAAATATTAAGACAAACCGCTTACATTTTCTTAGTTTTCTTAGCTAGTTATATCTGCTCTGGTCACTAGGTGATGGCTAATCAGCCAGTCCATCTGGAGCATACCAGAACACATTGGTCTTTTATTAACCCATTGGGGAATCACTGGAAGGCCATATTGTTTTCATTTGAAATGGTCATGTAGCCATATGAGGTCTAAATAAACTCAACTCAATTATGTGTTGGGTGTCATATGACAGATAACAGTACATAACGTACGTGTCCTAACATGGCTGTAATATGCAGCAGCCAGTGGCTATTTAGTGTCTGGGTTCATGGAAATAACTTCCTGTCTTACATTTCCTCCTGCCAGTGGCTGATTCATTTAGTAATTCCTCCGGCAATTAAACTGATGAACAAACTAACATCAGTGTCCATAAGAAAGGGGAGGATGTATCCTCACTCTTTTGTGTTTCTGTGTGTTCTGGTGGTCACAAGAAAAGGGAAAAGGCTAACCTTTGTGTGTGTTCTTGGACTGACTTGATGCAACTGCGGTCAAATCTGCTGGAAGACCTACATAAACCCCACCATAATTCCTGGGGACAGAGCCAAAAGATGTAAATGCATCTTTAACATGTGAGATTGTACACAAAAGAAAATACATTAGAATAATGATTTTACAAGATGATTTTGATTCCTTTTTATTTTGATTCTTGAAAATCATAATGGTGCTGCTCCTTCAACACATGGCCGAGGACATGAATAACCAAGGAGAATGGCAGCATAACCTAACCATGCGTAGCCATTTTAATGGCTTCAGTGCAGAGCAGAGACACAAGTGGTTCTGGGTTACATTACATTACATTTAGCAGACACTTCTTGACCAAAGTGACTTACATATGTCAGCTATATTACAAGGGATCACATTGTCCCCGGAGCAACTTGGGGTTAAGTGCCTTGCTCAAGGGCACAACGGTGGAAGCTGGGAATTGAACCGACAACTTTCAGGCTACTGCACGCTAGCCCAGCTCCTTAACCACTACACTACGACCGCCCACCGCTAAGGGTTCCTTAGATACAAGCTGTGTTCACAGATAATGAAAGCCACTTATACTGTACCATCAGTCAATATTCAAAATGGAACTAGAGGGATTGGTGGTAGCCTGCATTAAATCACCAATCTCATTACTGAATTCTGAAGTACAATATGACATGATGCATCTGTGCTTTGTACTTTGTACATTTGTTCTCTGAAATAGATGTCGAAAGACCAGGAATTTCTACACTGCCAGTTTAACAGTATGTGGTCTCCTGCATGTTTAATCAGGAAGAGTCAAGCAATCAGCCTTCCACATCTGTCTCCTATGCTTTTGTGGCTAGGCCACAAAGCTCCTGAGACTGAGGGGAGGTTGGTAAGGGACTTCCGTGCTTGGCTTACCTTCTTTTCTCATCATCTGGTGAGAGGTCTTCCGTCCTGCAACAGGGCAATCATAGATCAGCTGTTGACACAGTGAAGCGTTAGAGCCCAAAGCCACCAACTGAGCTAGCATCTGTTCGCCACTGACAAGATCCAAAATGACTGTATTTTGTGTAATGTGGGCCTATGGGCCTGTTCTCTCTCTCCCTGTTGCCCAAAGAGACATGCTAATGTCTAATGCTGGTCTCTCTCCCTGACGCCCAAAGTGGCATGCTAATGTCTAATGCTAGATGCTGATGCTAGATGCTAATGGCTGATGCTAGATGCTAATGTCTGATGCTGCTAATGTCTAATGCTAATTTTTTTTGGTGAAAATTAAATTCTGATTATAATTTCTACTAGTTTCAAACGGTTTTGTTCTTCAAATCCCGTGTAGCCTAAGTATACAGACATTAAAGGCATGCTTTTTGTTGATTGGCAGCAAGTTTAGTTCACATTATTACCTAGCAACTGCCGTGCAACCACAGGCCCAGACCCTTCTTTGTAGTTACACGCGCCTGTCCTATAAGTATACTCTTTTGATCCCGTGAGGGAAATTTGGTCTCTGCATTTAACCCAATCCGTCAATTAGTGAAGTACACACAGTGAGGTGAAGCACACACTAATCCCGGCGCAGTGAGCTGCCTGCATCAACAGCGGCGCTCGGGGAGCAGTGAGGAGTTAGGTGCCTTGCTCAAGGGCACTTCAGCCGTGCCTACTGGTCGGGGTTCGAACCGGCAACCCTCCGGTTACAGGTCCGAAGTGCTAACCAGTAGGTCACGGCTGCCCCAAAGTATAACCAAAGTATGTCCTAGTTGCTCTGTAGGCTAATATATGGGGACAACAGCAGGGAAAGGAGTCTAAAGCAAGTGCGTGTGTCTGCGTCAACGAGTGCATCAGGGCAAATATAGGTAAGAAACTATAGGAAATGTTTTAACATTGTATTCACAACGCGCATCACGCACAAGCCCAATACCAATAAATAGCTTTACTGCTAACTGCTTTTCTCTCTTCGAAAATGTTTAAGATGTCAAAATGCACCAACTTTGTGTTGCAAGGATGCAAGGATGATCATGCAGCAGCATCTAACTTGAACGTTACTTACTCTAATTAATTGGGAAACGCATCTTGAGTGCGCACCAGAGAGAGAGAGAGAGAGATAGACTGGCAGGTTCCATGTGTCATTGTTGATATCCCCTTTTAATATATGAACTTATAACTGCTTGTAACAACTTAATATTATGCATAGTATTGTTAATATTGTGTTATCAATGTGGCACAAACAAACAAGGTTTAGGAGTTTATGGACTAGCCTTATATCTTACAAGAGCTGGTGGAAGGGTTTTATGAGAAAGCTTAGACTGAGCAACCTTAAAGTGACAATGCACCATAGCCTAAGTTCAACAGCATACAATTAGCAGCACCATAGCCTAAGTTCAACAGCATACAATTAGCAGCACCATAGCCTAAGCTCAACAGCATACAATTAGCAGCACCATAGCCTCAGCTCAACAGCATACAATTAGCAGCACCATAGCCTAAGCTCAACAGCATACAATTAGCAGCATTTCTTAATATTTTTAACTTTAGAATTTATCATATATTTTGTTGTTGTTTTCTTTTCTTTTTTTTTTTTGGGGGGGGGGGGTCCCGGATTTAACGTGGGGATTTTAAATAATCACACCTGTTAAACTCTTGTGGGGACAACGAAGCCTGACATGCAGACGTTTTGCTCAACACACTTTTGCCCTCTGCCTTAAGACGGCCAACTTAGATCTTTGCTATCCCAGAGCTAACTTGCAATGCAACTTGCCATAGGTAGTTAGCTTCAATTAACATCCGGATCTCCTTATATGGGCTTCAGAGATCAATGTCTGATTTTAATGTCTGATGCTGGCCTCTCTCCCTGATGGCCAAAGGCACATGCTAATGTCTGATGCTAGATGCTAATGTATGATGCTGGTCTTGTTTGATTTTAGCCTCCTTGCTAGCACTTCCATTTGTCATGCCCAAGGCCTCTGGATTAATGCTAGTGCAGGAATGTGCTTATTCATGTATGGAATCACAGAGGGAAATAACATTTAGCAGGGATAAAGCAAGTAGATTAATGTTTATTGAAATTGGTGAAAAGACAGGAAATTCCAGGGACAGTTGTCATGTTTGAGTTTAATCTCCATACCCCCTCGTAAGATACCAAATATTTTGAGTTGTAGCCGAAGGAAAACAGTAACAGCTTGTTTTTCACAGTTTCTTCTCCTCTGGCTGTCTGACTGATAGAGCTGCTCTCCCTTGTGACAGGAATCTGGTGCTGAGTGCAGAAAAGTTGTGCAATTAGGCCTTTATAGGCGAGCCTGTCGTAACAAGCCTCAGGGGCCATGCTTTTACATGGAAGATGATCCAATGTTTATCAGGATGAGAGGGTTGTGAATGCAAGCTGATTGATTCACATTTGGGGAGTTGTTTTGGAAAAGTCTCTTCTGTCAGCCATCGTGGTGAAAAATAGCAAGAGTGCTGAGGGACAAGGGGGGCCTGTCTGAATAAATAGGCTGCATCAGAGGAAGGGCACACAAAGACAAATAGCTGCCCAATCTCTAGCACCCCTTTAAGGGACTATTTTGATGTGGAGAAACATTACTATCAGCAGTCAATTGAAAAAAGAAAAAGAACAAAAGTGAAATAATAAAAGAAAGGCCAGTATGCTCTAACATTGATATGCTTTGAATTCTGGATTTAAACATGCACTGTGTGTGTATGTTAAGCCTCTGTTGTTCATCTCTGCAACTCTTTTGGACATAGAAAGGGTGTCAGGCCATTTTACTTTGGTCACCACAAGCACTGTGTATTGCAGATGAAGGCTGAAATTTAATCTGGCAAATCTGCTGCCAAATGTCTCAAGCTTTCGTGGAATTTGCCTGATTTAATTGTTGTCTATTTTGTTTGTTTCCAAAATGGTATGTTTATCTGAAAGGTTCAAAGCTTACATTGTCATCACACAATACTCACACATCTTTAGAAGCTTCTGCCGGCCCTGTACGGATCAAAAAGAAAGTCTCAATTAATTTACACCACTCAAAACTAATCATGATACATAGACACAATACTATACAGAGTCAAAACTAATCATGATACATAGACACAATACTATACAGAGTCAAAGGCAATGAACAGACTTTGATCTTTCATTATCAACACTCTGATCTAGTAATAAACCAAATCACGTGTCCATATTGGGAATTAGTTGGTCCTGCCATTGACAACAGGGTGGAAAAACAGACCAGTGAAATCAATGGAATATTGTGAGTTCTAAGGACAGTGGAAAATGGCCCACCAGTAGACTCTGTCTCAAGTGTCTTTCCACCTTGACCTGACAAGCGACAATAGCTGTGGTCTGGTCTAGAGGTCTCTAGTGGTGCTTGAGCGGTCTTCTAGAGACCACTCTGTGGTCTTTTTTGGGTTTTAATCACCCACGCCAGGTCCTGTAGAGGTCACCAACCACTCCTGACTGAACTGGAGCACAGCTTGGGCTGTGATGTGTTATGGTATAGACGTTGGGTGGAAACCCATCTTTAGCAAGGCATCTAGCGACAAACAGGCTCTTCTAATAATGGCAAATTGCTTAGGCATGGTTGGCCTTACTCAAGGGCCCTTGTGACTGTTTCATTTGTGCAGAGTGCTGGTCTGTTTGAGGCCTGAACTGATAAATGTGCACTTTCACTTTCAGCCCACACTTCACACTAAGGAGATGTGTATACTGTAGAGTGGCCGCTATTCATGTGCGCATAGCTTGCAGGGGTTGAAAGAGGACAACAGGCAAGGCATTCACAGAGAATGCCCTGCAGGGACGACTGCTGAACTTACAGTACCAGAGTTGCTGTCCCCTCTGCTATTTCCTCAATGCTGGGTGGCTATATTACTACAAACAGCCCAGTACAGAGGTGGGGACACACGTGATGGTGCTGAATAGTCCTTGTTGATAGTGTGTCCAACATTTTGCTTTGACTTCCCCTGAACTCCTGAAGACCCAGCTCTTCAGAGAGCATCTCCTCTCGTATACACTACTTACAACTAGTCTTGCTGATCCTAGCACTTACCACCTGACTACAACTGACACTTGACTGTTTCAAAACAGCACTCACTGATGCACTTATTCTTATTGTACTCTACCTTTTTTAAATTGTCCTTGAATTCTTGAGAGAATTGCTTTAAAAAGCTTAAACTGTTTACCATGTTGTTAGTCGCTTTGGCTAAAAATGCGTCAGCCAAATGTAATGTAACTTCACAGCAGTCATCAGGTTGTTTCATAACTCACATGCTGATCAGAATGAATCCATTTTTTATTCTTAATTCTTAATGAGAATTTATGCTTTAATTTTTGTATTCAGTACCTCATATATCTTACACTCACACATGATGATAACACATGATTACACTGATAAAGCCTTATGATGTTATAAGCCCTTAAAGCTTGACATTGCAGAATATATCATAAAGCTTCTTTTATGTCTTGATAATGGCACTAATGACGTATTTTCCTCATATCAAATACAGTTTATTCTGCAAATGCTGTTTATGGAGCCATATGACCCCATAGAAGCTTCCAAAGTTCTGTAAGACTTCAACTACAACATCATAAATCTTTATGAATGGAGTAATTTCTACTTATATGTATTTATATAGACTTTGATCAGTCACTATCCACAGTATACCCCATAAACATGTATAAACCTGTTAACCTGCTACTAAGACATTCATATACTACACAGACCTCTGTTTTGTGTAAGAGAACACATTTGAAAGGACAACTAGCCACACTGTCAATATGGTGTGCCCTTTGTGTTTATTAGCCAATATGGTATATGCCCAATATGGTATATGCCCAGTATGGTATAAGCCCACTATGGTATATGCCCAATATGGCATATGCCCAATATGATATATGCCCAATATGGTATATGCCCAGTATGGGTATAAGCCCAATATATACCCAATATGGTATATGCTCAATAATAATTTATAAGCCCAATAATAGTTGTAATGCCCAGTATGGTATATAAGCCCACTATGGTATATGCCCAATATGGCATATGCCCAATATGGCATATGCCCAATATGATATATGCCCAATATGGTATATGCCCAATATGATGTATGCCTTGTCAATAATTTATTAATACCCCAATATATGCTTATTATGGTATATGCTCAATGTAATTATAAAGCCCAATATGGTATATGCCCAATATATGCCCAATGTAATTTATAAAGCCCAATATATGCCCAATATGGTATAAGCCCAATATGGTATATGCCCAATATGGCATATGCCCAATATGGTATATGCTCAATGGTATATGCCCAATATATGCCCAATATGGCATATGCCCAATATGGCATATGCCCAATATGATATATGCCCAATATATGCCCAATATATGCCCAATATATGCCCAATATGGCATATGCCCAATATGGCATATGCCCAATATGATATATGCCCAATATATGCCCAATATGGTATATGCCCAATATGGCATATGCCCAATATGATATATGCCCAATATATGCCCAATATGGTATATGCCCAATATGGTATATGCCCAGTATGGTATAAGCCCACTATGGTATATGCCCAATATGGCATATGCCCAATATGGTATATGCTCAATATGGTATAAGCCCAATATGGTATATGCCCAATATGGTATAAGCCCACTATGGTATATGCCCAATATATGCCCAATATGGTATAAGCCCACTATGGTATATGCCCAATATGGCATATGCCCAATATGGTATATGCCCAATATGGTATATGCCCAATATGGTATATGCCCAATATGGTATAAGCCCACTATGGTATATGCCCAATATATGCCCAATATGGTATATGCTCAATATGGTATAAGCCCAATATGGTATATGCCCAGTATGGTATAAGCCCACTATGGTATATGCCCAATATGGCATATGCCCAATATGGTATATGCTCAATATGGTATAAGCCCAATATGGTATATGCCCAATATATGCCCAATATGGTATAAGCCCAATATGGTATATGCCCAATATGGTATAAGCCCAATATGGTATATGCCCAATATGGTATATGCCCAATATGGTATATGCCCAATATATGCCCAATATGGTATATGCTCAATATGGTATAAGCCCAATATGGTATATGCCCAATATATGCCCAATATGGTATAAGCCCAATATGCCTTTTGTGCCCTTTTGTGTCTGGAGAGTGAAGAGAGCTGTCAGTGTCAGTGAGGGCAAACAGTATCCATCACAGAGATGCACAACTCACACCCATCACAGAGATGCACAACTCACACCCACAAAGACAGCACCACACAAGTAAACTTGCACCCACAAAGACAGCACCACACAAGTAAACTCACACCCACAAAGACACACAAGTAAACTCACACCCACAAAGACACACAAGTAAACTCACACAAAGACAGCACCACACAAGTAAACTCACACCCACAAAGACACACAAGTAAACTCACACCCACAAAGACACACAAGTAAACTCACACAAAAGACAGACAAGTAAACTCACACCCACAAAGACACACAAGTAAACTCACACCCACAAAGACACACAAGTAAACTCACACAAAGACAGCATCACACAAGTAAACTCACACCCACAAAGACACACAAGTAAACTCACACAAAGACAGCATCACACAAGTAAATTAAATACAGCTGTAGCAAGACACACACACACTCACATACAAACACATATGCACACACACACACACAGACACACACACAGAAATGTGCATACACACACACACACACACATACAGTATACGTACACCCACACACACACACACACACACACACACAGTATACGTACACCCACTTACACCCACTTACACCCACACACACACACACACACACACACAGTATACGTACACCCACTTACACACACCACACACACACACACACACACAGTATACGTACACCCACTTACACACACACACACACACACACACACACACAGTATACGTACACCCACTTACACACACACACACACACACACAGTATACGTACACCCACTTACACACACTTACACACACACACACACATACAGTATACGTACACCCACTTACACACACACACACACACACACACACATACAGTATACGTACACCCACTTACACACACACAGTATACGTACACCCACTTACACACACACACACACGCACACGCACACACACACACACACAGTATACGTACACCCACTTACACCTACTTACACACACACACACACTGATGACTCCTCACTAAGGCATCCCATGATCCAGAGCCCACCTTCCTGAAGCGGCAGCATGTGTGGATTTCAGACACGTCTCACCGCAGCACGTCTCCACACACGTCTCACCGCAGCACGTCTCCACACACACGTCTCACCGCAGCACGTCTCCACACACATGTCTCACCGCAGCACGTCTCCACACACGTCTCACCGCTGCACGTATCAATTAGCCGCTGCATATCTCGCTGCATGGCCACACAGGCACCCTGCCGAGAGCTGCAACTCCACACACACACGGCCACACAGGCACCCTCCCCGAGACCTGCAACTCTCCACACACACACACGGCCACACAGGCACCCTGCCGAGAGCTGCAACTCTCCACACACACGGTCACACAGACACCCTGCCGAGAGCTGCAACTCTCCACACACACGGTCACACAGGCACCCTGCCGAGAGCTGCAACTCTCCACACACACACACGGCCACACAGGCACCCTGCCGAGAGCTGCAACTCTCCACACACATGGCCAGCGTCTCTGGGCTGAAGGAGGCTAACGCAGGAGGCTAACGCAGGAGGCTAATGCAGGCACCCGGCCGAGAGCCGTGGGGGGGTGGAGGGTGATGCACAGCGGCTCTCTGTTTAACACCCAACTCGCACGAGAATGGAGATGCCAACAGCGGTGGCAGTGAAGCAGAACCAGCAGAACCCAACTGCCTCTGTCTCTTTCACACTCTGTCTCTTTCACACTCTCATTCTCTCTCTGACATACACAAACAAACACAACACACACACACACACGCATACACATACACACACGCACGTCGACACAGTAAACATGGGATTCCTAAAACACACTCACCTCCTCCTGATGTGCTGGCTGCTGAGGAGTTCCCACAACCCATTTTGCATCGATGCTCAGCAGCTGGCGAAGAGTAACAAAGAAGAAGGAAGGAAGAGAAGAAATGAGAGGAAAGAGAGAGAGAGAGAGAGAGAGAGAGAGAAGAGCTCAGGGCAACGAAGACAGAGTGGAGACAAGACGGACAGACAGAGTGAAGGAGAGGAAGAGGGAGAGAGAAGGGGCAGAAGGCTGAGACGAACTCTCTGTTGTTGCCCCTGTTCTGCCTCTCACTCTCTGTTGTTGCCCCTGTTCTGCCTCTCACTCTCCAGCGTGCGCGCGGTCAGCGTCCCTCTGCAGCAGCACACAGACTGAGGACAGAGCAGCAGCAGCAGCAGCAGCCAGGCTGTACAAGCAAGAGAGAGAGAGAGAGGGAGGGAGAGAGAGAGGGAGAGAGAGCAGCAGCCAGGCTGTACAAGCAAGAGAGAGAGAGAGAGGGAGGGAGAGAGAGAGAGGGAGAGAGAGCAGCAGCCAGGCTGTACAAGCAAGAGAGAGAGGAGGGAGAGAGAGAGAGGGAGGGAGAGAGAGAGAGATGCTTTGCCCTCACATGATTTGCTCTTCTCCTCCACCCTCCACAGGGTTGCCGGGGAAACGGAGGGGGAATGGGGAGGGGTGGGGTTGGGGTGTTCTCTCAGCAAATGGCAAGCCACACATTTTACCTCACACAGCACAAAACTACATGCGCCACACTTGGTAAATGAGCATAAGGGACCCACAGGGAAGAGACATTGTCCTCACCTGCATTCCTCAAAGTGTCCTGTGGAGACCTGAGATACCAAAGCCAAGTCATTCTGAACCTGGCACTTCAGAGTGGATGTTCAAAAACTATTCCCCTCTGGGCCGGGGACATGGTGTTATCTCTTCAGAAAAATAGTGATTAAAATCCAGCATGCTGACAGAAAGTTTTCTTTAAGAAAAACATCAACACATTAGCCTCTATTGTTTAAGCTTTTGTTGTATGTGTGGATGAGTTGTGATAACTGTGATATGGTGAAGGATAAAAATAAATCCACCTTATCCAGTACTGACATTTTAATACATTCAGTAGCCCAGTGCCAAGGCAACATGTATCGTATTCATGTATTCATGTATATTAATGTGTGAAGAACACCTGTCTGCTCACATATTGAGAGGAATTGAAAGGTTTTGGTTCAGTGAGACACATTGCATTACATTAGTTTCTGTCTAAAAACAGTGAGCGAGCAAACAGCCATCAGCCAGCAGGCCCCAACAACAGCACCGTTAGTCCTGATAAAAGCCATCAGCCAGCAGGCCCCAACAACAGCACCGTTAGTCCTGATAAAAGCCATCAGCCAGCAGGCCCCAACAACAGCACCGTTTAAAGGGAACTTGATAAAAGGAACTGATGTATTTAATTTAGTATTTGGCAGCTATATGCTGTAAAAAGATGTTTTTACATGCTAATCTTCTTAAAGATGTTTTTACATGCTAATCTTCTTAACAAACATTATGCATAGAGGCGTGTGGGAACAGCTATACCTGTCCTTTACATTGTGGTGTTCTTTCCCTTTACATTAATAATATCAAGTTAGCTCTACAAAACACCATAAATGCAATAACCCACTCAAAGGCACAGTAGAGAGAGTTGTCCCACAGTAGAATATAAGTACAGTATAGTAAAGAATTTATAGTAAAAAAATCGTTTGACTGAACTTTTTTCAGGCCATAAGTCATACGTTGTTCATATCTACCTATAAAGATAGCACCCCTTTTGCGGTCGCGACCTATTGGTTTTTAATGTACAAAAACATGCAAACAGCAAAGTAAAGGGAGTATTCGCCTTATTCACACAGCGACCATTGTTTAAACCAAAACGAGGCTACAGGGTACACTTACTATAACATTAATGCCACCTACAGGTGAATGCATAGAACGTAACAACCCTATGGTTTGTGTACCCTGTAGCCTCGTTTTAGCCGCCAATGGCCGCCATGTGAATAAGGCGAATTGAGAGTGTTCTTGATTGAGACTGAGTTTTCCTGATGAACAAAAATATATTTTAGTACCATCCTGACCATTGCTGATTAGCCATTGCTGTTCTTTTCTACTGCAGCAATATTGTAGAAAGGCTTTAACACACTCTCATTTAATTACTTCAGGCCACAAGTGTTTAAAGGGGAGATTTTTTTCTTGTTAAAGTAACGAATCAGAACATTCTAGATATTGTTCATATTTCCATTTGTTGCCTCATCCAAGATTTAATAAAAACATGGTAATTTTGAGTTTACAGACAACTCAGTTTTCCAATGAGCAGCAATACTGTGTGTGCTCATGCAGGAGGTCTGGCGCGATTTGATAACGACAATCTGGAGACGGTGCTTTTGTCTTCAGTAACAGATTGTAAAAGGTTGACAAGAGGTTGCGATATGGTGAGGGACAGGTCGTGTTGCGCTATGAAAGAACATCGTAGCCCTACTTTCTAAAGCGTAAAAGCGGTCAGCCATAGATAAACGTAGCCTACCTCTGTCGTGGTGGCTAGTTGCACCAGGTAGGGAAGATGTCCTGAAGTGCCGAGCGTTAACCTTATGGCGGTCTTCTGATTGGTGGCGTGCTAAAGCGTTTTCCTATTGCATCCATAAACAATTTTCTTGCAGCTAACGGCGCCAAAAGCAAAACCCTGGCACTTTAATTTCTTTACACCATGGCTTGTTAGTTCTCCCCGTTTCCAACAGCTGCCCATCTCCATTTTTTTTTAACTTTTGACACCTGCCTTCCTTTAGCAACAACGCATCCATGACGGCTAGTGGCCTTGCCAAATAGGCGACACAAATCATGGCGCTAATATGCGCGTAGGTTCTGGTAGGCCTACTGGTTATGGTTTTGTGCTATAAATTAATAATATTTTATAGCAAAGTTTTAAGTTGACTATTTTAATTGTATGGTTATTTTTTGTCAACATACACTCACAACCTACTGTCGTTAAAAGTGAGGCCTAAGCAAAATAGGCTACAAGGCTGTTCAAAGGTCACAAACAGACTGACCCCCTTACCCCAACAGTTCGCGATGATGACAGTGATATTATTTTTTTTATGCTAACTGCAGCTCAGTCAAAACCTTCCGTCGCAAATTGTGAAAAACATTGTTGTACATGTCATAACAGGCGGGATAATAAATTGCATAGGCTCACGGTTTATATTCGTCGCTTTACACATAATGTTAGTTGCATTGATTAAAACTGTAACAATAATAGTAGCCTACATCGGGTGGCATAGAAGGCTATCTGTTCAAGTCATAGGTGACACCCAAAATGAATGACCTCCCTGACAAGAGTTCGCGATAGTAAGAAATTGTCTACATTGATGCACGGAAAGAACACAGCCTACGCTTCTTCTCGAATTAAGCACATAGAGCTCACAATATCATATCCAAAAAGTTAAACTGATTGGCCAACCTCATCAGCTGTCTCTAATGTGTCACTATAATCCAACTTTTAGACCGTTATAGTCCTCCATACGTGTTCTTTGGAAAAGCAAAGGTGATAGTCCCCCCCCTCCTATTTTTTTTCTCATCGGATCTGCATCGATCTCAAATATGACATTTCTAAAATCAAATTGACGGAAATCCGTCCTATGATGAAGAACTTTAATCCTTGAGTACAGTACAGTATAGTATAGTATAGTGTAGAGAGAATTGTCCCAGAGGCTCTGGAAAGGTATCTGTGTTGTTATAACTAAAGATTGCTTCTTTGATCACCACAATTAATCATATCCCTGCTGAAAAAAACAGCCTGACCAGCTAAAGGTGGTTTGCTGGTTGACCAGCTTGTTGACCAGCTTGTCTGACCACCCTATGATGGTTGACCAGCTAGACCAGCAAATCTCTTGCGAAAACATACCTTCAGCTGGTTTACCCACCTAACGATGGTAATTCAGCTGGTTTTGCTTGTCGTACCACCTCAAGCTGGTCATTTTAGCTGGTGTTGCTGGTCTACACTGCTGGTTTAACTGGCCGTGCCAGCTTATGTTGGTCAAACCAGCATGACCATCTTGCACCAACAATGTCAAGTTTGACAGGCTGGTCACCAGCATGACCATCTTGCACCAGCTGTATCCCACACGACAGGCTGGTCAAACCAGCATGACCAGCTTCCTGAAATGGTCACGCCAGCATATCCAGCTGGTGGTACAACCAGCTACACCAGCAAAGACCAGCAAGAGCTGGAAGAAAACCAGTAAAGACCAGCTAAAACCAACTACCAGCATAAGCTGGTTTCTAGCTGTTTTTTTCAGCAGGGATGTGTGATGATGGGGGGAAAAGGCTATAAGAAAGAATATCAACTGTGCTTTAAGTGTTTTAGCTAGTACTTGCTGTATGGACTTTTATAGACTGTTATTAAACTACATGACTCATTCTTTACACATCCTTCATTTTTGTTGTAATTTGTTATATCAGATCAACTTATGTGATGGAACAGATTTCATGGTGTTCACTTGCCTTCATCTTCATCAACATCTCACAGAGCACACTGATCACCAGTGGGATCTTGGGATACTAGTCATTACATCATCAGCATGGCTCTATGAGCTGGCGATGGCTCAGAAGAGAACATCAGGTTTACAAAACTGCACAGATAAAGAGACGTGGTGAGTGCTGCTAGAGAGAACTGGACCCATCCAGCGCCAGTTGCACATAGAACATTCTGACAGGAAATGTAACAGTTGTTGTGCTAGGAGCTTCAGATTGGTCTTAACAGAGGACCAATAATAAGTAAAGACAACTCCCTGAAGCAATCCAAAATGAAAATGGGAGAGGTGATCTGTACCAAAGCCAGAAGACATTTCAGAACATAATGTTCATGTGACTGTCAATAAAGCAATAACATATCTGTTACATCGACATTACCAGGCGGAGCTACTTCATAGTCATTGGTGCTCATCACACACAATACCATTGTGTGAGACTGCTGGCATAGGTAGGCTACTCTTTAGCAATTACAAGAATGTTGATTTGTGAGTGTCTGATGCTTTGTGTCCATGTCAAATGTATCTGCAGGACTGAGAACTTCACTCCGTGAAGCAAAAGCATTAATGGGGGTGTGGCACATTCTTTGACGTTTCTAGCTAGCTAATGGTTTTAAATTCGTTTTTACAGGCATGCAGTCAGTAAAGTAGCCTAACCTTGGCTTAGAAACAGCCTTAACTTGACCCCTTGTTTCCTTTTTCATTTCACAAGTATTAGGTTGTAAAAATAAATACAGAATATCACATCTAGGCCTAGATCAATTTTCCCATTATAAAATGCCGATTTTACACTTGGTATTCCACCCTCGATGTGGACTAAAACATTGTCAACAATTATATACAAAAAACGTATTTTTGACTCTTTCAACAGAAGGGGGCACTATAGACTAACAAAAAGGACAGCTGCTCCTGCTTCTACCCACGGCTTTTGTCTGCACGCATGCAACTCATCTATAAAACGTAAATCGCCCACAATTTGTATTATATTATATTATATTATATTATATTAGGCCTATATTAGGCTATATTATATTATAGGCTACTACAGCCTATTAATTATGAGGGAGAAAACTGCGGATTTTGTTGCTGAATTATTTTTATGGTTTTGTAGTTAATATATAGGCCTATTATATTAGATTTGACTAGGCTTTGTGATGAGTGGTGACGCAGAAAACTCCGCCTGGAAATACGTGTCAGCAGGAACAGTAACCCAAGTGTTCTCTGGGAAACAGAGTTCCTGTCCTGAATTATTGAAGAAGGCTACGATCTCCCCGATTAGCAAGATGCCGGCCGTTCACAAATTACTTCTGGAAGAAGCCTTACAGGACAGTCCACAGGTAAATAACATACATCCGCTCTTATTATAATTTGAAGAACCGATTGTTTCATTCCTCGTAGATTTTTAGCAACCTTTAAATCTATGCTCTCCGTAGGGTAGCCTATGGTCCAGGAGTAGCCTAACGTCAAGAATGCAAATGTATTTCTGATTTTGTTGTAACATTAATGTAAACATAGCTTACAGTTCTACAATAACAGGGTGCCTGCAATAAAAGTGTTCAAATATAGGCTACCATATATCACGATACAGAATGACTAGCTACACCCTCTCCTTTATCCACCGTGCCCATGGAGCAGATTTTCTAGTCCGGGCCAATGATGTCAGGATGAGAACAGACACACTATGTTTACGAATGAATGCATGGCCCTTTTGAATCGGCGATGATAACCTGATGATAGGCTAGCCTATATAGGCTAATTTATATAGTAGGCCCATCCGAATCTTGGGCTGGTGTAGTAGCCTACTGTCAGCATTGTTTTACAGGCTGTATTCCTAATTGTAATCAGAATCCAAGGCCCTGCATCACAAATAAGTGGGTGGGATCTATTGGAATCCATTGAGTTAGGCTGCGGACGGTGAAGCCTATGTGGCAGCTGTCGGATAGGCTGGCTGGCGTTGGCTAGATAGAGCTGGAATTGCTATAACTAGATGTACCGCAGAGCGGTACAAAATATGACCGCCGCCCAGTCCAGCACATTTTTTCCACAAAAATAAATCCCGCTGAAAGGCCTATATGATTCTAACTGTCTCACTAAATTGCATTATCCACACTCCTATTGCGTATGTTTGCCTCCAGGGGTCAGGGGTCATGTTAACCCATTCCATGTGCACACATGTGCATAAACAGATACACACGCACACACATACATTCACAGTAATCATGCATTATGACACATACCTCACACAGTAGACATATGTGCGCATGCATGCACATGCACAAACACACACAGCAGGCAAACACACAAACGCACACACACACGCACACCCACACACATAAACATACACATAAACGTGTACACACACATGCACATAATTCAAGAATTTCTCAAATTCTGAACAGGCAAGATGGGGGTGGGGTTGTATAAAATGAATTTTACATGTGAAATCTATGAACTAATCATGTTTTGGTACTTGTTGTCTAGCAGATACCAGTGAGAATTGAGTGTGGATAATGCAATTTAGTGAGACAGTTAGAATCATATAGGCCTTTCAGCATGATTTATTTTTGTGGAAAAAATGTGCTCTGGACTGGGCGGTCATATTTTGTACCGCTCTGCGGTACATCTAATTATTTCAATGCATAACCTTGAGATACTACTCACTCAGAGCAAAGCCCGCTACTATACAAGCACCCTAAATCTACACTTGGTCTGCTGTTTGTGGTTACAGTTTTTCTCGATTGCTTGGTCTTCATGACTACTTTCTTTGCACAGCGGAAGTAATCTCTTGCGAATGTGTTCACACATTTTCATTGGGTTCAAACATTTCTCACACCCTTTTGCAAAACAGTTAACACAGGTGTCATTCAAAAGCCCCAAACTCTATTGGTTTTCCCATGCTAAACAAAAGGAAAACCTCTTTTCACAGGTGGTATAGATTCCTTGCATAAGTCTGAATCTCTGATACACCTGTGTGAAACTCCTTTGCACAATTCTTCAATCAGCAATCATTCATTATACATAAGAGATGTCTGTTCTGTGTTGCTATTTGCAAGTATGGATCTAATGCACATTTAGACAAAGTACTATTTGGTGGAGAAAACAGTACAAAAGGTGTTTACTGTAGGTCTATTTCGATGAAAGTTGTAGTTCAATGAAATTTAGAGTATCTTACTAGGTGTTTGCTGTATGTCTTACAATGACAGTTACATCTTGGGAGGAATGAATAAATTATTTTTTTATTCAGCACATTTTGTCTTTTCACAGTTTTTTTCTGATACCAGAAAAATGAGAAAGAACAGACATGGCAAAAATGCTCATTTTGAGAACTAGATTTTGCATTTTGTTGTCCAGTGTGTAATGATTGATTAGAGAGTGTTTTTGAATTGGCAACAAGTTGTAGTGTTTGAAGGCAAGATTTGCTTTTGCTGCATGTTTTAAGTGTTTTGAGAGAGTAACAGCCTTTTGCAAGCAAAATGTGTAATTTTGTCCAGAGTGCTTTTGTTCAGACACGGGTGTTAACTGTTTTGAGAACGTGATGTCAGAGTTGACACAGGTATCAAAACGATCGAGAAAAACTGTAATATTATGTAGGTAGCTGGATGGTTTGATGGTTTAAATTGCATTGCATCATAGTAGAGCTAGTGAGCGGGGCTGAGCGGTGCGAATATCCCACTCCTCGCTCGGGCTGTTCACTCGGCCGCTCCTCCGCTTAAATTCACGTCAGGCCGCACCACTCAATTTCGCTCCCCCACTTAAAAATCCAGTGAAATCGCTCCACACTCGCTCCAATTTGAAAGAGGGAGAAATCATCTACAAGCCGAATTGTCACCTTAGAAAACTTAAATCCTAAAGAACTAAGAGCAATGGCAGTTTCACTCATAGAACATTTATTTTAAAAGATACAATATCTATCTATCTATCTATCTATCTATCTATCTCATGCATCAGTCAGGAGCCATGGCCAATGAAAAATACATGATAAGAATTTTAGTGTCACAATTGTTTTGATATCGATAATAAGTCAAGAATTTTGATACTTTCTTGATTTGATTTGGGAGCCCCCACCACACCAGTGGAAATCATAGACATTACACGAGTAGACTCCCCCAACACACTCAGTGAAAAGGTGGCTTCATATCATTATCGTTTGAGGGTATATTACAGTTTTTCTCAGTCGCTTTGGTGCTATTCTCGCATCACTATTAACATTTGCACAGCAGTTAGTGCATTTCTCAAAACAATTAGTGCAAACTGCAAAACCTAGTGGATGACCTGCAAAAGCATGTCACTTGCTCAAAATGGATAGTCCATTCCTCAAAAGCACGTATTCATGTCAATAAAACGGTCAGTGTCATCAAAATGAGAAGTCTTGACACCATCGTTTATGAACAAGATAGTCAAATGGCTTTGTCATGTTTTCATTATGACAGTTCTCTCAGTGTTTTCCAATGCAAAAAGGTCAGAACTCAGTGACACTACCTGAACATGCTCAAGACAGCACTATACAGTACTTGTACAGCCATTTGAAAACTACAAAGTTACACATTGCTGTAGTTGGGGGAGTAAGTGAGTACAAGACACTGAATCATTACATTTTTACTGTATGCTCTTTGCAATTCTACAGCATTGTGACAGAATTTGATAACTAGTTCAACAATTTTGTATGTAATGACTCAAGCAATGAAATGAAGACTATTAGTTTTATAGGGAGCGACTATTCAGTATCCATGAAAGTATAGTTCATTTTGACTGACATGACATAAGCAAATGATAATGTTAAAAAACAGCAGAGAATTGTATGAAAGCAACTGATACATGTCAAAAAGTATTTGCAATTTGTTCAGAGGAAGGAGAATTTGCTACTATGATGTGCACAAATGACTAAATGTTGTGGAGGTTGAACTAATAGTTATGGGCATTTTCATTCTGATCTGCAAAAAGCACCAAAGCGACTGAGAAAAACTGTATTTGTATTACATTTTGAATTTCATATTAAGTTTATATTATTTATTATTTATATTATATGATCTGCGTAATTACCAGCTAAAATACAGTAAGTTGACTATTTCATAGCCTATTGATTTTTGTTTTGACTTACATTTGACATGATTATCATTTGACTTATTAAATCTTTAATGTGACTACACTGTAGGCTATAGTGTGTAGGTCAAATTGAGTGCTTTCTCTGGGGAGACACTGCCTCCACCAGCCGCCCCATAGACACGCCCCTGCTCAGTGGCGGCCCTGGATCAATTGGTGCGCTACAGGTGAACAAACAGTATTGTAAAGCCCTGTCCTTGTGTGATACCATTACATGAAACTGTGTTCCTTAAACACAACTGACCTGAGGCCATGGTTTAGTGCACGTTGCCTTTGTTGAATGTCACTGGCTATTGTTTCTCTCTCATCAGTAAAAA